>NC_057804.1:567039231-567139547 GCF_018294505.1 Triticum aestivum
ATGGACAAGGGCTTTATAGAGCCTGTCTTCACCAGTAATGTAAGTTTGTCCTTCTCAAGCCTTCAAACTTTGTTGTGTATATTTGGTTAGGCATGACTGCAACAGCTGTTAATTTTTGGTGTTTGCATCAAATTGCATGTTTAAAGTTTATTATGTAGTTCATAAACAAAAGTTCATCCTTCTCAATTTAAGTTTTCAATTGTACAACCAAGTTCCTTCTTCATACCATGTAAATTAAACTATACAGAGCAAGTGATTTTCTTTTGCACTACATGTATGCTTCTGTTCTTCATCCGTAATCCAGTGGTGTGGTGAACCTACCCACTACAGCACAATGTCATATTCTGTAATGTCTTAACTATGAACAATGTCATATCATTCTACTATTATTTAAACCGCCTCTTTATTTGCCAATCTGAAATGGGATAAATTGACAGCACACTAACCATTGATACTTATGAGTTTTTTATCTGTAATCCAGTGGTGTCGTGAAGCTGCCAACTCCTTCACAATGTTAATTCCTGCCATGTCTTGACCTGAACAATACCATATTGTGTTAATGCAATTTTAAACTGTATCACTTTATTCGTCAGTAAGAAATGTGATGAATTGTCAGCACTGACACTTTTATGTGCAAAACCTGTCATCTGTCTACTTGTTTATCTTTCAGAGTGAGGAAGATATAAGTGTTGAACAAGCGCAGTCTCATCATCTTGCCCAGCTGCTTGTGCTGCAGCTCCACAGCAGGGCTAACCTTTCTTGAACTCTATTGAAGTGTTGTCGGTTTTGTATATTATTTTGTCGGCGTGTTTATTTGCACAGATGGCGATCTTTGATGCCCAGTGTATGTAATCTGTTGTCTGCTTGTGCTTTATTATCATAGTGGCGAACTTTGATGCCCAGTGGATGTAATATGCCGTAATTTCTTTATTGTATAGTCTAGGTTTTTTCTTATTCATGATGCTGCAGTTATTTTACTGTATATATATCCTATCTTCGCAGTAAACCGGCCAAACCGTAAAATTACGGTACATAATCGGGTCATCATGCAATCATGATGTATGATCCGCATCATGGGCCCCGTCAAACTGGCCCACTAGTAGATTCAGGCCTTTAATAGGCCGAGTAACCCTCGGCCCTCTTTTCGCAAGAAAACTAATGGGCTTTTAGGAGGCTGAGAAGTAGGCTAGGCCTGAAATGTGCTGAATAGCTCACAGGTCGGCGGTAGCCCGAAATGGACCCCGACCCATGATTGTGCGAATCATTTCACGGGCTTTTAACAGGCCAAAGTTGTCTCGGTCCTTGTTTGGCCCAATCAGATATCGGCTGTGAGCAGGCCGGATGCAAACCGGGCCGTAGTTAGGCCCAACTATATGACGGGCTTTTAACAGGCCGAAATTAATATAGGGCCGAAATGTTAAATGTGCCCTTAACAGGCCGAAACTAATATCAGGCCGAATTACTAAATGGGCCTTTAGCAAGTGGGCCCAAAAGCATAGCGTCCAGTGAACGAGCCAAATCTGATATGGGCCATAATTGAGCCCAAAGCCTCTTAAAGGGTCGGACCTGATTTGGGATGTGATTTGGCCCAGAAAGTGGGAGGCTTTTAACGGGCTGGATCTTATATGGGCCATTACTAGGCCCGGAACGGGGCAGGCCATTAATGGACCGGATCAATTATGGGCCGGCATTTGGCCCAAAACATGGCAGCCAGTTAATGGGCCGGCCTACTAGGATCCTCAAAATCTTGTGGGCCTACAGCTGGGCCAGCCCATTAATGTGGGCGAAATCTCGTGGGCTTTAGCTGGGCCGGCCCATTACGATCCGCAAGAATTTTGTGGGCCTTTACCTGGGCCGGCCCATTATGGCACACAAAAATCTTCTGGGCCTTTACCTGGGCTGGCCTATTACGGCCCGCGAAATCTTGTGGGCCTTTAGCTGGGTCAGCCCATTATAGTCCGCAAAATCTCGTGTGCCTTTAACTGGGCCAGCCCATTATGGGCCGCCAAATCTTGTGGGCCTTTAGTTGGGCCGGCCCATTTAAACTTGATTGGCCGTGCCACGCGTCGATGTATCATAGGCGCCTTCTGTCCAATGAGTGGATGATATATGTCCCAGCGATGAGCCGACACGTGTTTCCTCCAGCCAATGATGATTTTACACATGGAAAATCCCCATTGGTCGGGGCTGTTAACGGGTTATCGGATCCAAAACCCGACCCGATAGCTTAACGGCGTTCCGTTACGGTGGATGCCACATGTCGCTCACCCTTGATGAAAGCACTTCTGTGACGCGCGATTTATCGTCATGGAAGTGGACACTTCCGTGATGATAATTTTGGTAATGTCAATGAACACTTCTACGACAGCACAGGTATGACTATCTTGATTCTGTCATAAATTTGTCATGGATGTACATGCATGACAAAAAACGCGACCTACTGTGACAAACACGTATCATCACGGAAGTGTATTTTTTTGTAGTGTAAATTATGCAATGATGTACCTGGGGAAATTTGCACCAAAATTAGAATTATCAAACTCATCCCATGCACGTAAAGAAGAAGAATCGTTTGCAATGCACACTATCATTCAAATTGAATGGTGTCCGGTGGCACCGTACGCATAGTTTCCCTCCACATTTAGAAATTTTTGGCCTATCGCCGAAATATCTACCCCCTTCACCATCCCCTTTTCTCCCCGACCACAAGTCACATTTCCCCTTTTTTCCCTTCCTTTCTTCCTTCCTAAGCTATAGTCGCTTCCTCTCTTGCTTCCTCTCTCTCGCCATCTCGCATCCTACCACCAGGGTCGCCATGGTCTTCTTCAAAGACCTCTCCAGCGGTTCCTCTGACGACGACGACTCCTTCACCAACCGGGTATGCCACTCTTCTGTCTCTCAGGCTATGACTTGGAATGAAGGATTTTTACCCGGTGGTCAATTTGAGTCATTTCTTCCTCTTGTAGTTCCCTAGGACCATCAGTTGCAATGAATAGAGCGGGTGGCTAAAGATCTGTCTACTCGTTGTCACCATCAATCTCCATGCGTGAAGTTAGTTGCGTTTGAATCTGTGGACAGTGGGAGGAAGTTTCTGGCATGTGCAGAGAAGGTTAGACCCTCTTTCGTTGTTACAAATCATTTGTTAGATGTGATTCAGACATTATCACGGTCCCAACCCATTCATACCACATCTTCAACTAAACGCATCCTAAGACAGTGTCACAGTTTGTACCTAGTATCTAAAAATGTCGCCATCTCATCAGCGGTGCCATTAGAAAATTATTTGGCACCGCTTCAGCAGTTTGTGGAGCCAACTTGTCCACACATTCGAGCAGCCAAGCAGTAAAATACTAGATCTTTATGGCACAAAGGAACTGGGTGTCGGAGCAACTAGGTGCTCCGGAGTTAGGGTCCTTGATTTTTTCCCGCTGCATCGGCTCGCTTGTGCAGGGCACCGGTGCGAGATGTAGCAACAATTTTCTTTACACCGGTTTTGGCATACATAGTGGACGACCATAGTGCTATTAGTTCTATCTTACTAAATTTGTGCATGTACACACCTGTTAGTATCAATTTGCTGTTGCTACGGCTTGAGCTTGCGTTGGTTTACCTTGAAGAGGAAAGGGTGATGCAGCAATAGTAGCATAAGTATTTCCCTCAGTTTTTGAGAACCAAGGTATCAATCCAGTAGGAGGCTCCTCAAAAGTCCCACACACCTACACAAACAAACAAGAACTCGCAACCAACGCAATAAAGGGGTTGTCAATCCCTTCACGGCCACTTGCAAAAGTGAGATCTGATAGAGATAATATGATAAGATAATTATATTTTTGGTATTAGGAAAGTAAAGATTGGAAAATAAAAGTAGATCGAAAGCTTATATGATAAGAGATAGACCCGGGGGCCATAGGTTTCACTAGTGGCTTCTCTCAAGATAGCGTAAGTATTACGGTGGGTGAACAAATTACTATCTAGCAATTGATAGAAAAGTGAATAATTATGAGATTATCTAGGCATGATCATGTATATAGGCATCACGTCCATGACAAGTAGACCAACTCCTGCCTGCATCTACTACTATTACTCCACACATCGACCGCTATCCAACATGCATCTAGAGTATTAAGTTCATAAAGAACAGAGTAACGCATTAAGAAAGATGACATGATGTAGAGGGATAAACTCATGCAATATGATATAAACCCCATCATTTTATCCTCGATGGCAACAATACAATATGTGCCTTGCTACCCCTGCTGTCACTGGGAAAGGACACCACAAGATTGAACCCAAAGCTAAGCACTTCTCCCATTGCAAGAAAGATCAATCTAGTAGGCCAAACAGAACTGATAATTCGAAGAGACTTGCAAAGATAACTTAATCACACATAAAATAATTCAGAGGAGATTCAAATATTTCTCATGGATAAACTTGATCATAAACCCACAATTCATCGGATCTCGACAAACACACCGCAAAAAGAGTTACATCGAATAGATCTCTAAGAAGATCAAGGAGAACTTTGTATTGAGATTCAAAGAGAGAGAAGAAGCCATCTAGCTAATTACTATGGACCCGAAGGTCTGTGGTAAACTACTCACAACTCATCGAAGAAGCCTTGGAGATGATGTAGAGGCCCTCCATGGTCGATTCCCCCTCTGGTGGAGCGCCAACGAAGGCTCCAAGATGGGATCTCGCAGATACAGAAGGTTATGGCGGTGGAAATAGTTTTTCGTGGTCGCTTATGATGTTTTTGGGGTACATGGGTATATGTAGGAGGAAGAAGTAGGTCGGTGGACGCCCAAGGGGCCCACGAGAGTGGGGGGCGCGCCCACCTGTAGGGGGCGCGCCGGGCACCCTCGTGGCCTCCTCCTTTGTTTCTTGACTTCCACTCCAAGTCCTCTGGATCACGTTTGTTCCAAAAAGATCGCTCCCAAAGGTTTCATTCCGTTTGGACTCTGTTTGATATTCCTTTTCTTCGATACACTGAAATAGGCAAAAAAGAGCAATTCGGGCTGGGCCTCCAGTTAGTAGGTTAGTCCCAAAAATGATATAAAAGTGTAAATTAAAGCCCATAAACATCCAAAACGGGTAATATAATAGCTTGGAATAATAAAAAATTATAGATACGTTGGAGACGTATCAAGCATGCCCAAGCTTAATTCCTGCTCATCCTCGAGTAGGTAAATGATAAAAACAATTTTTTATGTGGAATGCTACCTAGAAATATTCTCAATGTAATTTTCTTTATTGTGGCGTGAATGTTCAGATCCAAATGATTCAAAATAAAAGTTCATATTGACATAAGAAATAGTAATACTTCAAGCATACTAATCAAAGCAATCATGTCTTCTCAAAATAACATGGCTAAAGAAAGTTTATCCCTAAAAAATCATATAGTTAGGTCATGCTTCATTTTTGTCACACAAAAATGCTCCCATCTTGCACACCCCCGATGACAAGTCAAGCAATTGTTTCGTACTTAAATAATCTCAAACCTTTTCAACTTTCACGCAATACATGAGCGTGAGCCATGGATATAGCACTATGGGTGGAATAGAATATGATGATGGAGATTGTGTGGAGAAGACAAAAAAGGAGAAAGACTCACATTGACGAGGATAATCAACGGGCTATGGAGATGTCCATCAATTGATGTCAACATGAGGAGTAGGGATTGCCATGCAACAGATGCACTAGAGCTATAAATGTATGAAAGCACAACAAAAGAAACTAGTGGGTGTGCATCCAACTTGCTTGCTCACGACGACCTAGGGAATTTTGAGGAAGCCCATCGTAGGAATATACAAGCCAAGTTCTATAATGAAAAATCCCCGCTAGCATATGAAAGTGACAACATGAAAGACTTTCTAAATGAAGAACATGGTTGTGATGCCCGGATACTTAAGCTACAGTGAACCTCTGATAATGATGCCACGTCACCTCGCTTACTGTTGTTAACCTCACGTTAGTTCAAAACCGGTACGGAATTAAACTTCAAAATAAAGTGAATCGATGAAAGTGTTGAAACATTAAAACTAAAATGTTAGGTTTGTGTCAATTAATCCGTTCTAAATTTTGGTGAAGAAACCACACTTTTATAAAATTATGAAATACTCTAAAATGATTAAAACAGTAGCAACAACAATTATTTAAACACCTTTTATAATGAATAAAATGTCAAACTAAGTTATTTGGGGACTAGACTTTTTGTGACTGTGGACCAGGTTGAAATACTAATTTAGATGCTAAGTTTATATTTTACCAGAACTAAAATAAATGGCAACTAAAAAAACAAGAACAAAAGTAAAGACAGAAAAACAAAAGGACCTTCTCCTCCCCTGGGCCTTGGCCCACTAGGCCAGCCCACCTCGCCCCTGCTTCCCCGCTCCCCTGTTCACGGGAGGGCGTGGCCGCGCCGATGCCTGCCACGGCACCGGCCATCGCCGTGGCGGCCATCCCCGGTGACCACCTCGCCTATAAGACCGGCGCCCTCTTCCCACGGCGCCTGGAACCCTAATCCCCATTTGCCCCTCTCCCTTTCGCACGAGCCGCCGCCCGTGCGTTGCCGTCATCGCGTCTTCGTCATCACCACGGTCTCCGACTGCCCCGCGCTGCACCACCACCTGCAGGAGCTCCGTCATGTTCGTCTACGTCATCTACGGCCATCCGTTCAAGCTGGGCACCTCTACATCACCGGGATCGACTGCTTCGTCCCCGCGGCCGTCCGCGCCTCTCCGGCGAATTTCGGCGCTCTCTGCTGCTCCCGGCAACCAACGAGCCTCCGTGAGCTCCCTTGGTGAGCTTCCCCTCTGTTCCCGCCTTGCATCGACCTCAAACCGTGCCGAATACTACTGCCCCACCGCCATGCCCGCGTGCTGCACAGCCCGCGCGCTGCTGGCGTCTGCTGCCGCAAGGCCGCGAGCGCCGCACCGCAGACGCCCGTCGCTCCCTGGCCTCGCCAAGGCGCGGCCTTAACTGCTTCTCTTGCTGCACTGTCTTCTGCTACTACTTGCCGCTGCTGCTGCTCCTCTTAGCCGCTGCTTTGCTCTGCTGCTGGCAGCCGCACTACTCTGCGTACTACTGCTACTCAAGCCGTTGCCTGCTAGTGTCGCTACTTACTACAGCTGCTGTTTACGACTTGCTGCGTAGCCGACCGCCGCTGCTCTAGCTGCTCCTGGATGCTAGTTTTTGCTACTCCTAGATGTTGTGGTAATGGCCATGGCCAAGCATGAGTGATGTGCGTGTACGTGTACAGCCAAGCCACCAGTGGCCGGCCCGTCCAAATTAGCTAGGGGATAAGTTCCAAATAGTTTAATTGCTAGCCAATGACAGGTAGACCCCACCTCCAATTATCTCTTTAAAAGGAAAATAATAAATCTGTGAGAATGACACTGGGCCCCACCACCCAGGTTTGACCAGTCAATAGTTGACTAGTCAACTACGGACTGGACTAATTGACTTTGTCAACCCAGCCCCCTGGCCCCACATGTCATTGACTGTGGCTAGCCCCTGCTGAGTATAAAATGTATATTCTGATCTAATTTGATTTTAAGAATAAATCCTGGAATTTTTAGAAAAAATTTAAAAAATTAATATAAAATAAAACATAACTCGGATGGAAAAACATTGTACATGAAAGTTGCTCAGAACAACGAGACGAATCTGAATACGCAACCCGTTCGTCAGCCACACGTCCCTAGCATAGCGAACCTGCAATATTTCACCTCCGGTTCATCTGTCCGAAACGCGAAACACCGGGCATACTTTCCCGGATGTTTCCCCCCTTCGCCAGTGTCACCTATCCCTGCGTTAGATCACCCCTGGCATCGCGTATTGCCTTGTTATATTTTGTGATGCTTTGTTTGCTCTGTATTCATTGTTTCTTCCCCCTCTTCTCTCCGGTAGACTACGAGACGGACGTCGCTGCTGCCTCGATCGACTACGGTGTTGACGACCCCTCCTTCTTGCGAGAGCAACCAGGCAAGCCCCCCCTTTGATCACCAGATATCGCCTATTCTACCCTCTACTGCTTGCATTAGAGTAGTGTAGCATGTTACTGTTTCGATTAATCCTATTCTGTTGAATGGCCTGTCATTGTTGCTACAATTGTTGATACCTTACCCGTAATCCTAAATGCTTAGTATAGGATGCTAGTTTATCATCATTGGCCCTACATTCTTGTCAGTCTGCCTTGCTATACTATCGGTCCGTGATCACTCGGGAGGTGATCACAGGTATATACTATACATATATACATACTGTACCGATGGTGACTAAAGTCGGGTCAGCACATTGAGTACCCGCAAGTGATTGCGATGTGGGGGCTGGAAGGACAGGTGGCTCCATCCCGGTAGAGGTGGGCCTAGGTTCCTGACGGCCCCCGACTGTTACTTTGTTGCGGAGCAACAGGGCAGGTTGAGACCACCTAGGCGAGAGGTGGGCCTGGCCCTGGTCGGCGTTCGCGGTTGCTTCATAATAGCACGCTTAACGAGATCTTGGTATTTGATCTGAGTCTGGCCACTGGCCTATACGCACTAACCAACTACACGGGAAAGATATGGGCACTCGACATCGTGGTATCAGCCGAAGCCTTCCTGACGTCAGCGACTGAGTGGCGCGCGCCGGATTGGAACGTAAGCCTGCTCTTGTATTAAGGGGGCTAGTTCTGCTTCCGGTCGCGTACGCAACGTGCAGGTGTGCAACGGGCGATGGGCCCAGACCCCTGCGCGCATAGGATTTAGACCGGCATGCTGACCTCTCTGTTGTGCCTAGGTGGGGCTGTGACGTGTTGATCTTCCGAGGCAGGGCAAGACCCAGGAAAGTGTGTTCGGCCAAATGGGATCGAGCGTGTTGGGTTATGTGGTGCACCCCTACAGGGAAGTTTATCTATTCGAATAGCCGTGTCCCTCGGTAAAAGGATGACCCGGAGTTGTACCTTGACCTTATGACAACTAGAATCGGATACTTAATAAAACACACCCAGACAAGTTCCACAGACAACCCGGTGATCGCTTTTCCACAGGGCGACGAGGGGAGGATCGCCGGGTAGGATTATGCTATGTGATGCTACTTGGAGGACTTCAATCTACTCTCTTCTACATGCTGCAAGATGGAGGCTGCCAGAAGCGTAGTCTTCGATAGGACTAGCTACCCCCCTCTTATTCTAGCATTCTGCAGGTCAGTCCACCGACATTGCCTTTTTACACATATACCCATGCATATGTAGTGTAGCTCCTTGCTTGCGAGTACTTTGGATGAGTACTCACGGTTGCTTTTCTCTCCCTTTTCCCCCCTTTCCTTTCAACCTGGTTGACGCAACCAGATGTTGGAGCCCAGGAACCAGACGCCACCGCCACCGACGACCCGTACTACATCGAGGGTGCCTACTACTACGTGCAGGCCACTGATGATGACCAGGAGTAGTTTAGGAGGATCCCAGGCAGGAGGCCTGCGCCTCTTTCAATCTGTATCCCAGTTTGTGCTAGCCATCTTATGGCAACTTGTTTAACTTATGTCTGTAGTCAGATATTGTTTCTTCCGCTGACTTGTTTATGTCGAGCACTTGTAATCGAGCCCTCGAGGCCCCTGGCTTGTAATATGATTCTTATATGACTTATTTTACTTTTAGAGTTGTGTTGTGATATCTTCCCGTGAGTCTCTGATCTTGATCGTACATGTTTGCGTGCATGATTAGTGTACGATTGAATCGGGGGCGTTACAAGTTAGTATCAGAGCCGACTGCCTGTAGGAACCCCCCTTCCAAACTCCTTGGCCGAAGTCGAGTCTAGACAATGCAAAACTTTTTACTAACATGGTTGTGTGTCTTACGAGCCCACGTCGCCATTGGGTGTACTAGGATCTTTTACTCCTCGGCCCTTACTCCGGGACTCTGACCTCTCTTCTATTCGGGTTATATGATTATGCAAAAAACAACTAACTAACTTTAGGTTCTCGAAAATAGTTTCTCACGGAGAGCCCCTCACTCCAGATGATCGCCTGCTGCACGAGAAGATTCCGAAGATACTCTCTGATGTTCTTTCGAGAACTTATGCTCATCAGGTTTGCAACCCTACCACCAAGACATCCCTATGGATAGCTACTTATACTTGCCACCCTTACCTTCATTCTCGATTACTCTTGATACTACAAGATACCCTGAACTACTTCCCGCCATTCCGAGAATCCTGCGTGCTTACTGCCTTGCAGCTCCTTTCTGCACGATTACACTGACGCATAAATTCTCACACTTATCGAGGATTTCTTCATTGCTAGTTGTTTTTGTGTTTCACAAAAATTCTTCAGGATACTATTCGGTTTTCTGAAAATTCCTTAGGAGCCTATTGCTCCTGAATTCCTGGTCTTCCGGTACTATGGTTAATTCCATATTTCTACCAATCTCCATTGACATCCTTTGTCACTATCATTTCGTTCCCCTTGCTTCCTTATTTTGTGAATGATCGCAATCTTCAATCAGATCATAGAATTCATCCTTCCGGCTCAGATGTCATTTTAAGCATGAGCTGGTTCTTGACCAATCAAATTGCCGTCGATTGTACCCCTAAGTCTGTTCAACTTATCCAGTCTTAATCAGAGCGTCTGCTTCTGATCCTTCATTTTGGAAATCATAATTCCTTTGTTATCTAAGCATCGAATTATTTAGATGTTCTATAATCAGATGCCTTTGCATTTTTTCTTTATCTGATTGTGTGCCGATGCTCACATTAGCTCTGCTATGGACCGTCAAATCCTTTGTTGGATTATTATTCGATAGTGTCCTTCATATTTTACCGCCTTATGAATCCTCCCTGATGCATAATGCCTTTGGTAATTTGTATCCTCTCCTTTAGTCAAACATGCTCTGCTTCTGAGCTTGAGTTATTTACCCCTAAAGTTTGTGGTATATGTTTCTAAGAAGCCCCGATGGGTTGAGCCTATGCCTTCCTTAATTGTGTGAACCTGAGAGTTTTCACGAGTCATACTCTTCTGGTATTTTGCCAGATAAACTTTCAACACTACAACTTCATCGAACGCGAGAATGAATGAAAGATTATGCATTGAAGAAGTGGGAGTTGACCTTGAACTTTGTGTTCATGCCCATGGACACGATGTATATCTTATCATGGAAGCTTCTTATAATAATAACTATTTCGTTGATAAATATCATCTGGTATTTGTAAATTGATCCTTTGCAATCGTGGTTCCGGCCATGATTGTTCTTCTTTGATCCCATTTCTCGGACAAGTTAAAGCACTTGTCTCCTACAGATCAATACGCCTGCCCAACCTCTATTATGATCTACCTTCGAGTATTACCCCTGGTATCTCGATGATATCATACCATTGCACTACATCTTATGAATTTGTGATGAAGTAGTACTTTCCCCATCATAGTAACTCCACGGGTTCTGGGTTGTCGTCAACCGAGAACACCGATTTGTGAGTCAATTCAACACTGTGATACAGTACTCCCAGTACCTTGTTGAGAAGTTTAATACTCTATCATGTCATTCCTAGCCTGATCGGCTACTTCATTATTTTGCTAAATTTAACTGTGCTACCTGATCCTTCTTCCCGGAGCACAAATTTTGACGGTGATCTAGTCTTACATCGATCTTCCTCGTCATATCATTTCTCCTTGAACAGCAAACTTGATTTCGAGTTTGTGTCGTACCCTTGGTTCCAATAACCTTTTGCTTCATCATTCCTTTGACTTGATGTCATCGTCGGTCGATTACATCTTCATGAAATCTCTCGACAAATGTGTCGTGATCATCATCATCATTTTGAGCTCTTCCAGGATATCAACTGAATTCATGATGAGAAAGACCATCCTTGCCCTTGATGATTAGTGTTATCATCGACCACTCTACTGCCTTCCCTCCAACACAAACTTGTTCGTGTTTTGTGTTATACCTTGAGTTCCTTGCTACCCAGCATTTGTTCTTCTTTACCTTGGACTATTACTATCTTTTATGTCAAGGATGTTGTGAGGACTGCTCCACCTCTTAAGGAATTCTTGGTATTGTGATACTTCTCACCCTCACCATTCTTTCTTGGTCCCCGTGTTGATTCTAACTGGGATACCAACACGTGAACCATGCTGATTGGATTCTGTACTTCTAGCAACCCTATTGCTTTGAAGTTAATGGTCGACATTTCATTCTTAGACCATTGGTTATCGAATCACCATTCTAACATTGATCCTGCTACCTAAGCCCATATTTCGGGTGCACCTTTCAACCAGTGATTAATTGTGTATGTCTCCCTCGAGCATACATCATTATATCATTTGATCTGTTAAATGTTATCTCCTTGTTCACGTAATTGTGGAGATCCATCTTTTGGAAATCTCGATGAATTGTCGCTGAGACCATTAGCCACCTCCTCATCCTCTCTTTGATTTAATGATGAACTCTTGTTTCGGAACTCGCTTCCATAGTTCAATTATCGAGAATCTTACAATGTCATCTCGACAATTTGTGTTGCACCTTTCTTCTCACGCAACCTGAGTCTGAGTTATCCTAACACCAATCAGATCTGAATCTCGGTCGGATATGATGGTTGGAACATATTTCCAAGAGTTATAACATTGGTCTTTATATATGACCCGACAAGATGATGTCATATCTAGCACACCTGGCCGGAGGCCCTATTGTTATAGTTCCCTTTTTAGCAAGGTTAGCGATTCTTCCATGAGGATATCGTAAGACTTATTCTATAATTTGTTCCTGATGGATCCTTTGCGTATCCAAAGTCTGATCTTTGCTTAAAGACCATTCCAATGCTATCTTGAAGCATGTCATGTGGTACTCCGATTTTCAATAAGAATATTTGAAGCACAACGCTAAATTTTCTCTATCAATTATCCAAACATCACTGTATGGGTAATGTCATGAAATTTCTCTCCCCTTTCCAAAAAGGTTTTCAACAATTATATCCTGTCATGGATAACATGCTCTGCTTATCCTTGGGAAGGATATACCCTGAATTATGTGTTTAAACACATTTTCCCCTTCCATTGTTCTGATTAAACATGATAATCACTTTTTCTTTCCATTGGTTTGTTTAACCCTTCTTGTGATCTATATTATATAAGCAGTAATATTCTTCTGCTTATGCAAAACACCTCGGTGTACAACCGTGTCGGCAAGACCTCGTTACTATTGTTGATGACATTTCGGTAGCCACCGATGGGTGATAACTTTGCCAATTGGTTCGCCTTGTTCAACAAGCAGGAAAATTGCTCTCTTCATTCCTCGTCCTTGGTACCGACATTGTTGCCGATATACCTGACAAGCTATTCACTAACATGACTCCTTGTCGCGGTATTGCAAGATGTCACCACCCTTCCTACTTTCAACCCACATGGTGGGCCCATAACCCACAGGTCCACTGGATCGAAACCTGACTCTCCTTTACAACCCGGATTCTAATGTATCATTTGCACCTGGCTTCGTATGTGATTCACGAGCTAAATGCTATACCATTATTCATCCAGGAATCAAACACCATGTTATTCTCGTTGTTCAAACCCCCATTCCAGCTTAGGTCTAGTCATCGAATGATTGCCTACCCGTTGAAAGTTTGGTGCAATCGTATATTGCACTCAACGAATTCACTGAAATACAACTCGTGGGGTACCTTGTGTATTTCCCATTGAGTTCACGTCAGATGCCCAGCATTGTCGAGATGCATTCTTCCGGAGTTTTCCCCCTTGGTCGCGTTCGTAGGACGATGGAGATCCCAAAGAAAGAATGACGACTTCATCAAGATGCCCCGATGCAGTGAATTGAAAACTTCAACGTAGTGGATTGACCTCTTCGAGAAAAGCAACCAAGACTGAGAAGATTGGTTAGAATTTCGTAACCAGATAACCTTTCCCCCTTAGTCCCCCTCTTAAATCTCGGGACGAGATTTCTTGTAGTGGAGGAGAATTGTGACGCCCGGATACTTAAGCTACAGTGAACCTCTGATAATGATGGCACGTCACCTCGCTTACTGTTGTTAACCTCACGTTAGTTGACAACTGGTTCGGAATTAAACTTCAAAATAAAGTCGATCGATGAAAGTGTTGAAACATTAAAACTAAAATGTTAGATTTGTGTCAATTAATCCGTACTAAATTTTGGTGAAGAAACCACACTTTTATAAAAATTTTAAATACTCTAAAATGATTAAAACAGTAGCAACAACAATTAGTTAAACACCTTTATAATGAATGAAATGTCAAACTAAGTTATTTGGGAACTAGACTTTTTGTGACTGTGGACCAGGTTGAAATACTAATTTAGATGCTAAGTTTATATTTTACTAGAACTAAAATAAATGGCAACTAAAAAAAACAAGAACAAAAGTAAAGACAGAAAAACAAAAAGACCTTCTCCTCCCCTGGGCCTTGGCCCACTAGGCCAGCCCAACTCGCCCCTGCTTCCCCGCTCCCCTGTTCACGGGAGGGCGTGGCCGTGCCGATGCCTGCCACGGCACCGGCCATCGCCGTGGCGGCCATCCGGCGGCCCTCCCCGGTGACCACCTCGCCTATAAGACCGGCACCCTCTTCCCACGGCGCCTGGAACCCTAATCCCATTTGCCCCTCTCCCTTTCGCACGAGCCGCCGCCCGTGCGTTGCCGTCGTCGCGTCTTCGTCGTCACCACGGTCTCCGACTGCCCCGCGCTGCACCACCACCTGCAGGAGCTCCGTCATGTTCGTCTACGTCATCTACGGCCATCCGTTCAAGCTGGGCACCTCTACATCACCGGGATCGACTGCTTCGTCCCCGCGGCCGTCGGTGCCTCTCCGGCGAATTTCGGCGCTCTCTGCTGCTCCCGGCAACCAACGAGCCTCCGTGAGCTCCCTTGGTGAGCTTCCCCTCTGTTCCCGCCTTGCATCGACCTCAAACCGCGCCGAATACTACTGCCCCATCGCCATGTCCGCGGTCGTGCACCTCCGCTCCTCACAGCACGCCGTGGCCGCGGCGCCCGCGTGCTGCACAGCCCGCGCGCTGCTGGCGTCTGCTGCCGCAAGGCCGCGAGCGCCGCACCGCAGACGCCCGTCGTCGCGCTTGCCCGTCGCTCCCTGGCCTCGCTAAGGCGGGGCCTTAACTGCTGCTCTTGCTGCACTGTCTTCTGCTACTACTTGCCGCTGCTGCTGCTCCTCTTAGCCGCTGCTTTGCTCTGCTGCTGGCAGCCGCACTACTCTGCGTACTGCTGCTACTCAAGCCGCTGCCTGCTAGTGTCGCTACTTACTACAGCTGCTGTTTATAACTTGCTGCGTAGCCGACCGCCGCTGCTCTAGCTGCTCCTGGATGCTAGTTTTGCTACTCCTAGATGCTGTGCTAATGGCCATGGCCAAGCATGAGTGATGTGCGTGTACGTGTACAGCCAAGCCACCAGTGGCCGGCCCGTCCAAATTAGCTAGGGGTTAAGTTCCAGTTAGTTTAATTGCTAGCCAATGACAAGTAGACCCCACCTCTAATTATCTCTTTAAAAGGAAAATAATAAATATGTGAGAATGACACTGGGCCCCACCACCCAGGTTTGACCAGTCAACAGTTGACTAGTCAACTACGGACTGGACTAATTGACTTGGTCAACCCAACCCCTGGCCCCACATGTCATGGACTGTGGCTAGCCATGCTGAGTACAAAATGTATATTCTGATCTAATTTGATTTTAAGAATAAATCCTGGAATTTTTAGAAAAACTTTAAAAAAATTAATATAAAATAAACCGTAACTCGGATGGAAAAACTTTGTACATGAAAGTTGCTCAGAACGACGAGACGAATCCGAATACGCAACCCGTTCGTCAGCCACACGTCCCTAGCATAGTGAACCTGCAACATTTCACCTCCGGTTCATTTGTCCGAAAACGCGAAACACCGGGGACACTTTCCCGGATGTTTCCCCCCTTCGCCAGTGTCACCTATCCCTGCGTTAGATCATCCCTGGCATCGCGTATTGTCTTGTTATATTTTGTGATGCTTTGTTTGTTATGTATTCATTGTTTCTTCCCCCTTTTCTCTCCGGTAGACTACGAGACGGACGTCGCTGCTGCCTCGATCGACTACGGTGTTGGCGACCCCTCCTTCTTGCGAGAGCAACCAGGCAAGCCCCCCCTTTGATCACCAGATATCGCCTATTCTATCCTTTACTTCTTGCATTAGAGTAGTGTAGCATGTTACTGTTTCGATTAATCCTATTCTGTTGAATGGCCTGTCATTGTTGCTACAATTGTTGATACCTTACCCGCAATCCTAAATGCTTAGTATAGGATGCTAGTTTATCATCATTGTCCCTACATTCTTGTCAGTTTGCCTTGCTATACTATCGGTCCGTGATCACTCGGGAGGTGATCACGGGTATATACTATACATATATACATACTGTCCCGATGGTGACTATAGTCGGGTCAGCTCGTTGAGTACCAGCAAGTGATTCCGATGTGGGGGCTGGAAGGACAGGTGGCTCCATCCCAGTAGAGGTGGGCCTGGGTTCTTGACGGCCCCCGACTGTTACTTTGTGGCGGAGCGACAGGGTAGGTTGAGACCACCTAGGCGAGAGGTGGGCCTGGCCCTGGTCGGCGTTCGCGGTTGCTTCATAATAACACGCTTAACGAGATCTTGGTATTTGATCTGAGTCTGGCCACTAGCCTATACGCACTAACCAACTACGCGGGAAAGATATGGGCACTCGATGTCGTGGTATCAGCCGAAGCCTTCGTGACGTCAGCAACTGAGCGGCGCGCGCCGGATTGGAACGTAAGCCTGCTCTTGTATTAAGGGGGCTAGTTCTGCTTCCGGCCGCGTACGCAACGTGCAGGTGTGTAACGGGCGATGGGCCCAGACCCCTGCGCGCATAGGATTTAGACCGGCGTGCTGACCTCTCTATTGTGCCTAGGTGGGGCTGCGACGTGTTGATCTTCCAAGGCCGGGCATGACCCAGTAAAGTGTGTCTGGCCAAATGAGATCGAGCGTGTTGGGTTATGTGGTGCACCCCTGCAGGGAAGTTTATCTATTCGAATAGCCGTGTCCCTCGGTAAAAGGACGACCCGGAGTTGTACCTTGACCTTATGACAACTAGAACCGGATACTTAATAAAACACACCCAGACAAGTTCCACAGACAACCCGGTGATCGCTTTTCCACAGGGCGACGAGGGGAGGATCGCTGGGTAGGATTATACTATGCGATGCTCCTTGGAGGACTTCAATCTACTCTCTTCTACATGCTGCAAGATGGAGGCTGCCAGAAGCGTAGTCTTCGATAGGACTAGCTATCCCCCTCTTATTCTGGCATTCTGCAGTTCAGTCCATCGATATTGCCTTTTTACACATATACCCATGCATATGTAGTGTAGCTCCTTGCTTGTGAGTACTTTGGATGAGTACTCACGGTTGCTTTTCTCTCCCTTTTTCCCCCTTTCATTTCTACCTGGTTGACGCAACCAGATGTTGGAGCCCAGGAGCCAGACGCCACCGCCACCGACGACCCCTACTACACCGAGGGTGCCTACTACTACGTGCAGGCCGCTGACGACGACCAGGAGTAGTTTAGGAGGATCCCAGGCAAGAGGCCTGCGCCTCTTTCGATCTGTATCCCAGTTTGTGCTAGCCATTTTATGGCAACTTATTTAACTTATGTCTGTACTCAGATATTGTTGCTTCCGCTAACTTGTTTATGTCGAGCACTTGTATTCGAGCCCTCGAGGCCCCTGGCTTGTAATATGATGCTTATATGACTTATTTTACTTTTAGAGTTGTGTTGTGATATCTTCCCATGAGTCCCTGATCTTGATCGTACACGTTTGCGTGCATGATTAGTGTACGATTGAATCGGGGGCGTCACAATGGTGCTACTTTGAAGCACAAGTGTGGAAAAGGATAGTAACATTGCCCCCTTTTTATTTTCTTTTTCTCTTTTTTGGGCCTTTTTTGGCCTTTTTTTCCTTCTTTTTCCTTTGGCCTTTCTTCTTTTTTCTTTTTGGCCTTTCCTTTTTTTTATTTAGGGACAATGCTCTAATAATGATGATCATCACACTTCTATTTATTTACAACTCAAAACTAGAACAAGACATGACTCTATATGAATGCCTGCAGCGGTGTGGGATGGGCAATGAATCAAGAGTGACATGTATGAAAAATTATGCATGGTGGCTTTGCCACAAATATGATGTCAACTACATGATCATGCAAGGCAATATGACAATGATGATGTGTGTCATGATGATGAACGGAACGGTGGAAATTTGCATGGCAATATATCTCGGAATGGCTATAGAAATGCCATAATAAGTAGGTATGGTGACTGTTTTGAGGAAGATATAAGGAGGTTTATGTGTGATAGAGCGTATTGTGTCATGGGGTTTGGATGCACCGGCGAAGTTTGCACCAACTCTCAAGGTGAGAAAGGGCAATGCACGGTACCAAAGACGCTAGCAATGATGGAAGGGCGAGAGTGCGTATAATCCATGGACTCAACATTAGTAAAAAAGAACTCATATACTTATTACAAAAATCTACAAGTCATCAAAAACCAAGCACTACGTGCATGCTCCTAGGGGGATAGATTGGTAGGAAAATACCATCGCTCATCCCCGACCGCCACTCATAAGGATGCACAATCTAAGAACACCTCATGTTTCAAATTTGTTACACAACTTTTACCATACGTGCATGCTACGGGACTTGCCAACTTCAACACAAGCATTCTTTAAATTAATAATCACCCAACTAGCATGGCTCTAATATCACTACCTCCATATCTCAAAATAATTATCAAGTATCAAATTGATCTTAGCATCCAATTCACTTCCTATGATAGTTTTTAATATACCCAACTTGGATGCCCATCATTCTAGGACCAATTTTATAACCATAGCAAATACCATGCTATTCTAAGAGACTCTCAAAATAATATAAGTGAAGCATGAGAGATTAACAATTTCTTCAAAATTAAGCCACCGCCGTGCTCTGAAAGATATAAGTGAAGCACTAGAGAAAAAACTATCTAGCTCAAAAGATATAAGTGAAGCACATAGAGTATTCTAATAAATTCCAATCAAGTAGGTTTCTCCCAAAAGGTGTGTACAGAAAGGATGATTGTGGTAATCTAAAAAGCAAAGGCTAATATCATACAAGACGCTCCAAGCAAAACACATATCATGTGGCGAATAAAAATATAGCTCGAAGTAATGTTACCGATAGACGAAGATGAAAGAGGGGATGCCTTCTGGGGCATCCCCAAACTTAGGATTTTGGTTATCCTTGAATATTTTGGAAACTAGAAGAACACGCCTTTACAAAGCAATCTTTCTTAGCACGCAATCTAACGGTTCTTTCTTTGCACTCATCAATGGAAATTCTCATAGCTTTGAGAGACTCATTGATATCATGATTAGGAGGAGTAGATCTAAGTTTCAAAGAATCAACATCAAGCGAAAGTCTATCAACGTTCCTAGCCAAATCATCAACTTTAAGCAATTTTTCTTCAAGCATGGCATTAAAATTCTTTTGAGAGATCATAAACTCTTTAACACTGTTCTCAAAATCAGAGGGCATCTTATTATAATTTCCATAAGAATGATCGTAGTAATTTCCATAATTATTAGAGGAATTACTAGGGAACGGTCTAGGATTAAAGTTTCCTCTATAAGCATTGTTACCAAAATTATTCCTACCAACAAAATTCACATCCATAGACTCATTATTATTATCAATCAAAGTAGACAAAGGCATATCATTGGGATCAATAGAAGCACTCTTAGTAGCAAACAATTTCATAAGTTCATCCATCTTTCCACTCAAAACATTAATTTCTTCTATAGCATGCACTTTTTTACTAGTAGATCTTTCGGTGTGCCATTGAGAATAATTAGCCATAATATTATCAAGGAGTTTAGTAGCTTATCCTAAGGTGATTTCCATAAACGTGCCTCTCGCGACCGAATCTAAAAGATTTCTAGAAGCAAAATTCAATCCGGCATAAAATTTTTGTATGATCATCCATAAATTCAAACCATGAGTAGGGCAATTGCGAATCATCAATTTCATTCTTCCCAAGATTGGGCAACATGCTCATGATGAAGTTGTTTAAAATTCATAATATCGTTCCTAAGAGAGATGATCTTAGCGGGAGGAAAATACTTAGAGATAAAAGCATCTTTACACTTATTCCATGAATCAATACTATTCTTAGGCAAAGACGGAAACCAAACTTTAGCACGATCTCTAAGTGAAAACAGAAATAACTTCAATTTAACAATATGATTATCCGTGTCTTTCTTATTTTGCATCTCACACAAATCAACAAAGTTGTTTATATGGGTAGCGGCATCTTCACTAGGAAGGCTGGAGAATTGATCTTTCATAACAAGATTCAGTAAAGCAGCATTGATTTCACAAGACTCAACATCATTAAGAGGATCAATCGGAGTACTAAGGAAATCATTATTATTGGTATTGGAAATCACACAATTTGGTATTGTCTTGCGCCATCGTGACAAGCAGTCCAACACACAAGAAAACAAAAAGGCAAATGAAAGAGAGAGGAGATTGAGAAAGAGAGGGTGAATAAAACGGCAAGGGTGAAGTGGGGGAGAGGAAAAGGAGAGGCAAATGGCAAATAATGTAAGTGCGAGGGAGATGAGTTTGTGATGGGTACTTGGTATGTCTTGACTGGAGCGAAGACCTCCCCGACAACGGTGCCAGAACTCCTTCTTGCTACGTCTTGAGCTTGCGTTGGTTTTCCTTGAAGAGGAAAGGGTGATGCAGTAATAGTAGCGTAAGTATTTCCCTCAGTTTTTGAGAACCAAGGTATCAATCCAGTAGGAGGCTCCTCAAAAGTCCCACGCACCTACACAAACAAACAAGAACTCGCAACCAACACAATAAAAGGGGTTGTCAATCCCTTCACGGCCATTTGCGAAAGTGAGATCTGATAGAGATAATATGATAAGATAAATATATTTTTGGTATTTTATGATTTAGATTGGAAAGTAAAGATTGTAAAATAAAAGTAGATCGAAAGCTTATATGATAAGAGATAGACCCGGGGCCATAGGTTTCACTAGTGGCTTCTCTCAAGATAGCATAATTATTACGGTGGGTGAACAAATTACTGTCGAGCAATTGATAGAAAAGCGAATAATTATGAGATTATATAGGCATGATCATGTATATAGGCATCCGACTCCTGCCTGCATCTACTACTATTACTATACACATCGACTGCTATCCAGCATACATCTAGAGTATTAAGTTCATAACGAACAAAGTAACGCATTAAGAAAGATGACATGATGTAGAGGGATAAACTCATGCAATATGATAAACCCCATCTTTTTATCCTCGATGGCAACAATACAATACGTGCCTTGCTGCCCCTGCTGTCACTGGGAAAGGACACACAAGATTGAACCCAAAGCTAAGCACTTCTCCCATTGCAAGAAAGATCAATCTAGTAGGCCAAACCAAACTGATAATTCGAAGAGACTTGCAAAGATAACTTAATCACACATAAAATAATTCAGAGGAGATTCAAATATTTCTCATAGACAAACTTGATCATAAACCCACAATTCATCGGATCTCGACAAACACACCGGAAAAAGAGTTACATCGAATAGATCTCCAAGAAGATCAAGGAGAACTTTGTATTGAGATTCAAAGAGAGAGAAGAAGCCATCTAGCTAATAACTATGGACCTGAAGGTCTATGGTAAACTACTTTCAACTCATTGAAGAGGCCTGGGAGATGATGTAGAGGCCCTCCATGGTCGATTCCCCCTCCGACGTAGCACCAATGAAGGCTCCAAGATGGGATCTCGCGGATACAGAAGGTTATGACAGTGGAAATTGTTTTTCGTGGTCGCTTCTGATGTATTCGGGGTCCATGGGTATATGTAGGAGGAAGAAGTAGGTCGGTGGACGCCCGAGGGGCCCACGAGGGTGGGGGGCATGCCCACCTATAGGGGGCGCGTCTGGCACCCTTGTGGACGCCTCCTTTGTTTCTTGACTTCCACTCCAAGTCCTCTGGATCACGTTTGTTCCAAAAAGATTGCTCCCGAAGGTTTCATTCTGTTTGGACTCTGTTTGATATTCCTTTTCTTTAAAACACTGAAATAGGCAAAAAAAAACAACAATTCGGTCTGGGCCTCCGGTTAGTAGGTTAGTCCCAAAAATGATATAATGTGTAAAGTAAAGCCCATAAACATCCAAAACGGGTAATATAATAGCATGGAACAATAAAAAATTATAGATGCGTTGGAGACGTATCAGCTGTCAAACAAAAACTGTCTCTATGATGTTGCAATTATATTTACCTTCCTCTTAAAATGTTCAATTTGTTATTTAGAGTACATGAGTAAGAACTTGTAGCGTTGTTGTAGTTAATTGTAGCTTCTGATGTTTCAGAATTTGGTTGTTGTCTCAGTAGCAATTAATTCATTTGCACACTGATCTTTTTGAGAAGATATTTCATAATTAACCTGTTTCTTCAGTTTTCCAAAATAAGTATGGGTGATTTTCTATGTTTCTATAAACCCATTTTCCCAACAATTGTTACTGATCTAGGTTTAAATATTATAGGATGAACGAAAGTGTTCTTACTTGGAGTGGGTTGATCAAGAGTGGCCACTGTCTATGAAGATATGCCTAGCAAAGCTCTGGAGCATGTATCAGGAAGAGAACAGAGGTAGGCTTAGAGAAAGTGTTTTCAACGCTGAAGAATATATGAAGATGCGAGATAAAAAGAGGAAGGTGGAGAATGAGCTCAGATTTTTTTAAATCAGAATTTGCTAAGATGGTGTTGGCGAAGGAGGAGGCACTTTCCCAGCTGGCCAGTGCAAAACATGTTCTTACTAATCTGAAAGTAGAGGTGGACAAGGTGACCCTGGATGATCTCGATTAGGGAAATTAACATATTGTTCTAATATTATTCTTATGAAGTTGAACTATCTATATGATGTACTGTGCTGTTTTCCGGTAGCTATTGTACTGCGATGTTAAAATATATCTATGTGCCTGATATGAAATTGGCAAATAGCTATTCGATATGAAATGTGAATTTGTGTAATACTGGAATTATTAATTGTAAACTAATAAACCTGCTAAATGGGTCATGGAACTTTGCAAATGGTTCTAGAAGTAAAAGCCCTTGTGATGGAGAGCCCAATGCCACATAGTTTTCTTCATCAAATCGTGTGTGATGTAGTTGATAAAAGCAAATGGTTAACCAAGGCAGAGCGTGTGTGATAGTTACACCTATCACACACGAGCCTATACATAAACCTGTGCGGGATGTACATAGGAACGAAAACATTTTCCCTGGATTGACTGTGTGGGATGTACATATGAACGGAAACATTTTCCCTGGATTGACTGTGTAGGCAGTGTTGGGGAACGTTGCAGAAAATTAAAAATTCTCCTACAGTTTCACCAAGATCCATCTATGAGTTCATCTAAGCAACGAGTCATGGGAGAGAGATTGCATCTACATACCACTTTGTAGATCGCGCGGAAGCGTTCAAAAGAACGGGGTTGAAGTAGTCGTTCTTGTCGTGATCCTATCACCGGAGATCCTAGCACCGAACGGACGGCACCTCCGCGTTCAACACACGTACGGTCAGCGTGACGTCTCCTCCGTCTTGATCCAGCAAGGGGAAAGGAGAGGTTGATGATGAAAGCTCCAGCAGCAGCACAACGGCGTGGTGATGGTGGAACAGCAGCACTCCCGCAGGGCTTCGCCAAGCACGTGACGGAGGAGGAAGAGGTGTAGCAGGGGGAGGGAGGCGCCAGAACTTCAGGGTGCGGCTGCCCCCCTCCCCCCTCCCTTTATATAGGCCCCTAGGGTGGGCGCCGGCCCTGGGAGATCCAATCTCCCAAGGGGGCGGCGGCCAAGGGGGGTGGAGTACCCCCCAAGGCAAGTGGGGCGCCCCCCCCACCCTAGGGTTTCAACCCTAGGCGCAGGGGGTGGGCCAAGGGGGGCGCACCAGCCCACTATGGGCTGGTTCCCTTTCCCACTTTGGCCCTTGGGGCCCTCCGGGTTGGGTGGCCCCACCCGGTGGACCCCCGAGACCCTTCCGGTGGTCCCAGTACAATACCGGGTGACCCCGAAACTTTCCCGATGGCCGAAATACCACTTCCTATATATAATTCTTCACCTCCGGACCATTACGGAACTCCTCGTGACATTCGGGATCTCATCCGGGACTCCGAACAACATTCGGTATGCTGCATACTCATATTCATACAACCCTAGCGTCACCGAACCTTAAGTGTGTAGACCCTACGGGTTCGGGAGACACGTAGACATGACCGAGACGGCTTGTCGGTGTACTAGAGTAGGGGTACCCTAGTACCCCGAACTTGTGCACGGGCAGTTGCAGCGCCCCGCGGCGAGGGCTTGCCGGGTGACCGCCAAGGTACTCCGTGGCTCCTTTGGAGCCATTCAAGAACAAAGTATTCAAGTCAAGAGGACAAGGCCCCGCCAAGAGGAGCTTGCCGGGAAGGCCAACCGAGGCATCTCAAGGAACTTGCCGTGGCGTGCCACGCGTCCCGGCAAGGCCCGGTGAGCGACAAGCTTCCGGGCGTGACAAGACCACGACCGCGGCAAGATGCTTGCCGCCGCAAGCGGCCACTATGTGACCACGCTCCAGCGCATCCACCAATGTGTCGCCCTGGGGGCCTTCCCAGGCACGCGTGGCGGAAGGCTGTGCAGCCAGCGGTAAGCGGTGGCATGCGATGCTGACAAGATCGCCATCGTGGCAGGCGTTGGCGCCCCTGACGGTCCTTTTCTACACTGTTTAGGCGACACAGACGGGCATTTAATGCCCTTGTCCCCTGCCGTCATGGTTAGGTAGAGAGCACTGTACAGATAACTGTACCAACCACCTCTCGTTTTACATTTTTACCCTTCTCTGCGTTGCCACCTGTCAGTGACCCCTTGTGCATATAAAAGGAGGCCCATGCGCAACGTAGAGGGGGTTCGGCTCGACTATTTCGGAAAGTTCGGATCATTTCGAAGCCAGAAAACACTTAGCTCTCTAGAGCAAGAATACAATCAAACAAGCAGCAGTAGGAGTATTAACTCTCCGGAGAGCTCCGAAGCTGGGCAAACTGCTCATGTGCTTCGCCTCGATCTGCTCTTCGTGCGACCTCCGCCCCCCACCGAACCGAAAGGGGCTCGGTCCGCCGGCCCCATAGGTGTTCGTGGATCAGTTTCCCCGACATCTTTGGCGCGCCAGGTAGGGGGCGTCGAGATTGTGTGAACCTGATCCGGCGTTCACACGAGCTAGATCTGCATTTTCTTCATCAACATGCCACCGAAGAAGAAGGCTTCGGAGGCAGCTCCTCCGTCCGCGTCGATCTCACCGCCACCGGAACAAATGGGTGGTGGGGTTGACGCTGGTGGGAGAACGGACATCGACGAGGAAACTCACGATGCTGCCAGGTCCAAGGACAAGGCTGCACAAACCTTGGTGTCTTCACATCCGCCGCGTCCCTCTCAGGAGGCGCAGGACCGACAGCGTCATGGTATTCGCAGTACCATATGCTTGTTGGACCAAGATCAAGCTGGTGGGTCTCGGGGCGCTCAAGACCAGCATGCACGCCAACATGCTGGCACGAGTGAGGCACGGTCGCTTGGACGGGATACTGCTCCTTCTAACATAGTTAGGAGTCCGAGCACATCCCGCTCCTCGCGCCGTTCGCCACTGCCGCCCACCACTCCAGCGGAAGCTTTAGCGCGAGCTCAACTGCTCCTGGATTACCCTCCGACGTCGGACAAGATCGACGAATGGAGGGCCACCATTCAGAGCCTCATCGGCTACGCCAACGGTGACACTCCACGGCAACCGAATACATCGCTGCCGCGGCAGGACTGCCAGGCACGAGCCGGTGGCGACGAAACTGGTGGGGGTGCAACCACCATGCACTCTCCACCCCGAAGGCCAAGATCACCGACTCGCCGGATCCACCTCGATAGCGACTCCACCGCATCGTCGGATCCACGAGCTCGTCGCGATCAGTGCTAAGTTCTTCACGAACGACAGCAAGAAGACGCTCGTACCCGCATCGAGCGTCGAAGAGAAGCGTGACGTCAATCCGACAAGCGTGCTGGGCCCTCTGTTGACATGCACGTGCCCGGAGAACCAGGCGACTTGCAGTACGCGGTAGGTTGCCCTACGTTCACTCGTGAGCTGCGGCAGGTCCAGTGGCCCAGCACAAAGAATTTCAAGCCAGATGTACCGGAGAAGTACGACGGCAAGACGCATCCGTCAGAGTTCCTCAGCATTTACACCATCGCGGTGCAAGCTTCCGGGGGGCGAGACGACAAGATCCTTGCCAACTACTTCCCGCTGGTGCTCAAGCCCAATGTCAGATCCTGGCTCATGCACTTGCCGAACAACTCCATATCCTCCTGGGCTGACCTGTGCCATCAGTTTGTCGGCGCCTTCACAGGCGGCCACAAGCCTCATGGCCAAGAGAGTGACCTTCACCTGCTCGCCCAGAAGGAAGGAGAGCCCCTGCGCAAGGACATACAGAGATTCAGCAACGTACAATACAACATCCCAGACATCCACCCTACCACGGTAATCAGTGCGTTTCATCAGAACATGCGGAACCGCAGGATGCGGGAGGAGATGGCGATGTGCAAGATCAGAGACGTTAGTGAGCTATATGCCCTGGCCGACAAGTGTGCATGTGCTGAGGAAGGGAGGAGACTCCCCGGAGAGAATATAGGAGCAGGAGGATCTGACAGTGAGGATACTGCCCCAGCAAGGAGAAACCGGCGGCGGAATAACAGAAAGAAGAAAGGCAAAGAGGTCCTAGTTGTTGAGCAGTCCGGCAGCGGAGGTGGCGCCAAGAAAGCCAAAGCTGGTGGCTCCGGCAAGGAGATTGCCGCGGAGGCTGTGGCGGTCGCCGACAAGCAGGACGGCACCAACAAGCAGTACTACAAGATCCACCGCACCAAGGGCCATGACCTCCAGAGCTACAAGAAAGTCGAGCAGCTTGTTGAGCAGCAGAAAGCTGAATACGAGCGGCGCGACAAGGAGAAGGCCCGGGAAGGTACTGGGGGATCTGGCAAGAAACGTCCCGGCCGAGGAGGACGCTGCGGCAAGGCCAGGTAGTGGCAAGGAGACAGACCTCCCCGCGGCCGCGACAAGGATGAAGATGACGACGACGACGAAGACATGGGTGATGACGAGACCGATGAGCAGGAGTTTCAGAAAGCCACAGAGGTCCTGTGCGTAGACGGCGGTGCTTCTCTGCATGCTTCACACCGCCAGCTCAAACAATGGGTGCGGGAAGTCAATGCGGCAGAACCACCCGTCGAGTCACGCATGCCTCTGAAATGGTCCAGCACGCCTATCATCTTTGATATTGAGGACCACCCTGACCGCATAACTGCGGTCGGGTGCTTGCCGATGTTGGTTTCACCAACTATCCGCAACCTCAAGGTCACAAAGATGCTAGTTGACGGCGGGGCCGGCTTGAACCTGATCTCCTCTGCGGTGCTCCAGAAACTCCAGATCCCTGACAGCGAGCTCGAAGAGACCGACACATTTCAAGGAATCAATCCAGGAAGGAGCAAGCCGAAGGGAAAGATCACGTTGCCAGTAACATTTGGCAGCGAGCTGAACTTCAGGACTGACAGGGTCACTTTTGACGTTGCCGACTTCCCATTGCCTTACAATGGGATACTCGGCCGTCCAGCACTTGCCAAATTCATGGCAGCCTCTCACTATGCATACAATGTACTGAAGATGCCAGGCCCGATAAGCGTCATCTCTGTCCCTGGTGACAAGAAGGATGCTCTTATCTGCGCCGACAAGATCTACCGGGAGGCAACGGCCGCAACAGATCGCAAATCACTTGCTGCTGAAGCCCCCGGGGGAAAGAAGAAGACCAAGTTCGGCAAGAGTTCTGATGCTCACTCTGGCAAGCGCACCTCTTCGGAGTGCTGCGCTACCGTCGAGGACGCACCATCGAGCTCCACCAGCAAGTTTAAGAAGGCAATGGCAGCTCCACCAGAGACCAAGAAGGTGTCCGCCAAGGAGGACGGCACTGGTGGTACCTTCACCATCAGTGCCACGCTCGATCCTAAATAGGAAAACGCGCTCGTTGCTTTCCTGCGGGCGAATGTCGACGTGTTTGCGTGGCAACCGTCTGACATCCCCGGTGTTCCCAGGAAAGTAATTGAGCACCATCTTGCCGTCTGTCCTCATGCGCGACCCGTCAAGCAGAGAGTTAGGAAACAAGCAGTGGAGCGCCAAGAATTCATTGCAGAAGAAATCAAGAAGTTGGAAACAGCAGGCCTTGTCAGAGGAGTGCTCCATCCTACGTGGTTGGCCAATCCTGTTGTCGTGCACAAAGCCAACGGGAAATGGAGGCTTTGTATTGATTTTACCGATGTCAATAAAGCTTGTCCCAAAGTCCCATTTCCCTTGCTGCGCATCGACCAGATTGTTGACTCCACAGCCGGATGTGACTTGCTTTGATTTCTTGATGCATACTCAGGATACCATCAGATCTTCATGGCAGAAGAGGATGAGGAGAAAACCGCGTTCATTACCCCATGTGGCACATACTGTTTTGTACGGATGCCTTTTGGTTTAAAGAATGCTGGTTCAACATTTGCAAGGGTAGTCCACCATGCTTTTGAGCCGCAAATGCACAGAAATGTGGAGGCCTACATGGATGACATAGTGGTCAAGAGCAAGGACAAAGCAACCCTGATCCAGGATTTAGATGAAACCTTTGCGAATCTGCGCAAGATCAACCTCAAGCTAAACCCCGAGAAGTGTGTGTTTGGAGTCCCTTCCGGCAAGCTTGTCGGGTTCTTTGTGTCTCAGAGGGGGATTGAAGCCAATCCCGACAAGATCAAGGCCATTGAGCAGATTGAAGCACCAAAGCGCGTCAAGGATGTACGAAGACTTGCCGGTTGCGTGGCTGCTCTCAGCAGGTTTATCTCTAGATCTGCTGAGCGCGCCTTGCCGTTTTTCAAAATATTGAAAAAGGCAGGTCCAATGAAATGGACTCCGGAAGCGGAGGCTGCACTGCAGGACCTGAAGAGATACCTGTCCTCCGCTCCAACACTTATCGCACCTAGGCCACAAGAGAAGTTGCTGCTGTATATAGCGGCAACCAATCAAGTGGTTAGTGCTGCGTTAGTGGCGGAAAGGGAGGCAGATGATGAGCCAGCAACCACGGGAGATGCATCCAGCGACAAGCAGGGGGCTTCACCGGCAAGCTCTGGTCCGGCAGGCTCTGGTCCGACAAGCTCTGGTCCCGACAAAGATGGATCTGCGCAGACGCATAAGGAGGTGCAGAAGAGAATGGTGCAGCGCCCGTTTACTTTGTCAGTTCCCTTTTGCAGGGGGCTAGGTCAAGGTACTCCGGTGTACAAAAGTTGCTTTTCGGCCTTCTCATGGTCTCGAGAAAGCTGCGCCATTACTTCCAAGCACATGAGATCACAGTTGTCACTCACTTTCCGTTGAAGAGGATACTGCAAAATCCAGAAGCAACAGGCAGGATTGTCGAGTGGGCACTAGAACTGTCAAGCTTTGGCCTCAAGTTTGAAAGCACTTCAACTATCCAAAGCAGAGCATTGGCAGAGTTCATAGCAGAGTGGACGCCAACACCAGATGAAGAGATTCCAGAGACGAGCATCCCCGTCAAGGAAGCAAGCAAAGAGTGGCTGATGTACTTTGACGGTGCCTTCTCGCTGCAAGGCGCCGGTGCGGGCGTGCTGCTTGTCGCACCCACCGGAGAGCACCTCAAGTACGTAGTCCAGATGCACTTTCCCAAGGAGCAAGCAACGAACAATACTGCAGAGTATGAAGGTTTGCTTTCCGGTCTCAGGATCGCGGCAGACCTTGGGATCAAGAAGCTTATTGTCAGGGGAGACTCACAACTTGTCGTCCGCCAAGTGAACAATAATTATCAGAGTCCGTTGATGGAAGCTTATGTCGATGAAGTGAGAAAGCTAGAAGAGCACTTTGACGGCCTACAGATGGAACATGTTCCAAGAGCTCAGAACGATATTGCTGATGGCCTGTCAAAGTGCGCCGCACTTAAGTTACCTGTGGAACCAGGGATCTTTGTGCTCAAGCTGACTCAACCATCCGTGACACCATCAACTGGACAGAGCAAGAAGAGAAAGTTGATTTCTGGTGACTATTTTCCGGCAGAGCTTCCCGAAGCCGCCGCCAAGAAGGTCCCCAAAATCAACACCAAGGGTGCTGAGGAGCGGTTTGCTCCGGCAAGTCTTAGTGCTTGTTCCGTCGAAGCAGACGCTCCCGACAAGCTTTGTTCCGGCAAGCTTGCCGGGGAACATCAAGCTCCGGCTGAGCCGCAGGTTCTTGTCGTAGAAGCGGATGTTCCCGCAGCACTAGATGTGCCTTTAGTCCTTGTTGTCAAGCCGCAAGCTCCAGCATGGGCACAACAAATTGTCCGTTTCCTTCAGACAGGAGAACTTCCCGAAGAGCAAGAAGAAGCGGAAAAAGTAGCCCGACAGTCAAGTATGTACCAGTTTGTCGACAACATACTGTACAGAAGAAGACTCAACGGTGTGAAATTGAAGTGTATTTGCCGGGAAGACGGACAGAAGCTGTTGGCAGAGATACATGGAGGCATATGTGGTCACCACATTGGTGCAAGAGCACTTGCCGGCAAAGCTTTCCGGCAAGGTTTCTTTTGGCCGACAGCCCTCCAGGATGCAACTGCACAAGTAACCAAGTGTGAAGCGTGCCAGTTCCATTCCAAGCAGATTCACCAGCCAGCTCAAGCTCTCCAAACGATCCCTTTATCCTGGCCATTTTCGGTCTGGGGGCTCGATATCCTCGGCCCCTTTCCCCGAGCTGTCGGGGGCTTTGAGTACTTGTACGTTGCAATCGACAAGTTCACAAAGTGGCCGGAAGTGGAACCAGTGAGGAAGGTGACAGCACAGTCAGCAGTCAAGTTCTTCAGGTCGATTGTTTGCAGTTTCGGGATCCCTAACAGGATCATCACCGACAACGGCACACAATTCACGAGCCGCACCTTCATGCAGTAAGTCCAAGATCTTGGCGCCAAGGTCTGTTTCGCTTCTGTTGCTCATCCGAGAAGCAACGGTCAAGCGGAGAGGGCAAATGCTGAAGTGCTGCGTGGGCTCAAGACCAGGACTTTCGATAGGCTGCGCAAGTGCAGAAGAAACTGGATCGAGGAGCTGCCGGTGGTTCTTTGGTCGATCAGGAGGACGCCAAATCGAGCCACTGGCCAGACGCCTTTCTCTCTAGTCTATGGAGCGGAGGCAATTCTCCCCACGGAACTCGTATACGGGTCACCTCGAGTGCTCGCTTATGATGAGCTTGAGCAAGAGCAGCTGCGACAAGATGACACGCTGCTCCTTGAGGAGGATCGTCTTCAGGCTGCTGTACGAGCTGCTCGATACCAGCAAGCTTTGCGCCGCTACCATAGCCGCAAAGTTAATGCCAGAAGCTTCGAGGAAGGCGACCTTGTTCTTCGGCGCGTTCAGTCCGCCAAGAATTCCAACAAGTTGACGCCGAAGTGGGAAGGCCCTTACCGGGTGAAACGAGTCACTAGGCCTGGCACTGTCCGCCTTGAGACCGAAGATGGCTTTCCGGTGAGCAACTCCTGGAACATTGAGCATCTTCGTAAGTTTTACCCGTAGGGCGCGGTTGCCGGAACCTGTTCCGACAACCACCTTTTGTACAAGTCTTGCCGCTGTTGCATGTAATCCTTTGTACAAAGCCGGGCGCAGATCCCGTGCATAAGTAAAGCTCATGTGCTTCGCACATCTTGTCAATTTCATGCTTTTTACTCTACATTTGCATGCTTTATCTGACACTTTGTGCAGCACCCACACTCGGTAAGCAATAACGAGCCGAAAGGCCCCATATCTATATTTTCTCTTTTTTCTTTTTCTCAAACAAAGGAAAGGAAGGTTCCCTCGCACACAAGTTTGCCGGGGGGGAAGGAGAGGATAATAGTGTGGACCAGGCGCCGTTTAAAGAAGATTCGCCTTGCCGGGAAGCAAACGACAGAAAAGCTAAGTTGCCAAAGTCTGAGCAGTTAGTTTTAATTTTTAAGTTATCTTCCTCGAACGACTGTGCTTTGTATGAAAAACCTGTGCGCGGAGGAACCAACTCGTAGCTAGATGCGCCCTTACTTTGTTTCGAGTCCGCTCAACAACTTAAGTGTGCTGCAACTAGTCGCGGCAAGGTTTCTTGTCAGAGCGGCACCGCCAGTAGGCTGCTGACGTCCCGCACTCAGCGCTCGCGGCTCGGGTGCCTGCGCCAACAAGTTCCCTAAAAGCGTAGGGTAAAAACATACAAAGCAAGGGATCTAGTAAAGGAAATAACATAGTGATCATCATCCAAAATAAAGTTATATTACAAGATAACTTGTCGCGGCTCTAACACATTGTTCCCATGACATTACTAACAGCGACAAGGAAAAAGATAAAGTGGGCGGCCTAGTCTACGCGACCACCCTCAACCCTCCTGATCTCGCTCACCTTGTCCACAATGGGTCCGACAAGGGCCTTGAGCGCTTCCAGATCGGCGTCGGGCGGCAGGGATCTGAGGACGTTGGTGAGGTTGAGGCCCGGGTTGCGGAAAGCCACCTTCACCAGCACCTTCTGAAGAACTCCCGCGCAAATCTTGCGCGACTCATCGGCCAGCTGCTTTGGGATCTTCTCCCGAAGCCGCTGGAGGGCCGTCGCCACACCCTTGAAGAACAGGCTGAGCTTTGGCGCTGGGTTGGAGATGCTCCTTGGAAGAGTACCCGAAGTCCTCCATCCCCAGCTGCTCCAGTTCCCCGTCGATGACTGCGGCGATATTCCAGACCCTCGGTCCAGTGCTCCACCGTCTCCCTGAACGAGTTCTGGGTGACGGCAATGCTCGCTAGCAGCGCCTCGTCGGCCTTGATCTTCTCCGACAAGGCCACCTCTCGCTCCTTGGCGGCGTCCAGCGTCTGCGTCAGCGTGCCCAGCTTCAGCTCGAGATCCGCGTTGGAGTCCTTGGCGGCGCTGAGCTCCTTGTTCCTCTCCGCGAGAAGACCTTGCAGCTCACCGTGGGCAGCAGCATCCTTCTCGCGCTCGCACTTGAGCGCGGCGAGTTCCTCGCCGCTCGTCCGGAGATTGGCCTCCAGTTGCGCCACTTTTGCCTCCAGCTCTTTCTTGGCGGCCTTGGTAGCCGTGGCGGCATCCCTTGCTTCTTGGAGAGCGCCGCCAATTGCTTGCTCCCGCGCGACGAGCTCTTCCTCGTGGCTGTCAAGGTTCACCTTGCGCTGCGCCAATTCTCCCTCCCGCGCAGATAACCTCTCGGCAGCAAGCCGCCGCTGTTCTTCAACCTCGGCCTTCGTGAGGAGCAAGGCCTTCCTCTCCTCAGCGACTTGCTCTCGCTCCTCTGCCAAGCTCCGGAGAGTTTCCTGCCTGAGATCCCGGAGCTCCTCCGCGCGCTTCTCAATATCGACTCCCGCCCTCGCGACGAGCGCTTCCCGGGAAGCCAACTTGGCTTGTCGGGCGCGGTAGAGCGACGTCAGCTTCAGCAGCAGCCGCTCCTCTTCGGGCTCCTCGCTGCTGCTTGGCGCGTCAACCAGCGCTAATCCGGCGGAGGCGAGCACTTCTCCGTCAAAAGTTTCTCCCTCGACCGACGCCCTGGAGCTCAAAGCCCAGGGGAGCTTGATGAAGACGCCATCGCCGGCCTTCAAGTAGGCGTCGGGCTGGGGCTCCTCGGAGTCTGGCTCTGCGGCAGCGGCGGGAGGATCGGCGGTCGGTGCAGCGCCTGGCGCTCCTGCGGCCTCGGGGCCGTCAGTACGATCGCCGGATCCCTCGCCGGCTTCTGCGGCGGCAGCCTTGGCGGCCTCTTCGCCGGCGGGTTCATCAGCGCCGGCCTCTCCTTCAGCGGCTTCGGTCTCCATCGGCTCAGTGGCGGATGGATCTGAAGAACGAAGAATGGAGAGGAGTCAAGCAAATATGCAAAAAGAAAGTCAGAAGAACAAAAACCCAAGGGCAAGTTTTTAGGCAAGTGGATTACCTGTGATGGGATCTGCGGTCGCGGTTTCAGCCGCCGGAGGATCGCTGGCATCTTCCCTTGCCGGAGAACCAGCCCTTGCCGGAGAGTTCTCCCTTGCCGGAGAGCGCTCCCTTGCCGGGGACTCCACCCTTGGCGGCGTAGTTGAAGTGGATGGCGCTTCGGGGGTGGCTTCCGGGCCCTCCTGGTGAGGCTGCTCTGCTCCTACACAAATCCAACAATCAAGATATCAGTAAGAGAAAAGAGCACCCATGCACACCTGACGGCGGGAAGTAAATTATAAACTTACGCTGGGGGCTGCGCTGGGGGCTGCTTTGGGGAGTGGTTGCCAGGTCCGTCAGGGTGGGCTCAGACACGCCCCCTGCTGACACGGTGGGATCGTCTTCAATGACAATCACCGAGGCCTTGGCCCTCTTCGCCGCTCTCTGGGCCAGCGTCCTGAAAAGGAATGGATTCAGATCGAAGCAAGTCAGATACAGAATGAAAGCGACAAGATTGAAGAACTACGAGGACAGCAAGAAAGCTTACTCTTCTTCTTCATCATCGGAGCTGAGCGCGGAGAGATCAAAGTCCGGCTCGCCTCCGGTGCGACGAGGCGGAGGAGTGGGCTCCCTTGCCCGCTTGGCAGGAGCAGCAGCGGTGGACCGGGAAGATCCCGCTCCAGTTGCCGCAGCGGCGGGAGGCGCTCCCGCGGCAACGGTGCTTGCCGCGGTGGAGCATGTCGCGCGGCTCGGTGGCTGTTGACCCGTCTGCCGCCCCGCTGCGTCACCGGCCCTGCGGAGACGCCTTCTTGGTGCAGCCGGGGGCTCCACTTGCGGCAAGCTGTCTGAAGGCTCGGGCTCTTCCTCGCCGGGCTCGCTCGGCTCGGCGTCGGGGCCGGCAAGATCTTCCTTGCCGGCGAACTCCTCGCGCTCTGCAAGGCTTGCCGCCTCTGCTGCCTCTGCCTCCGCCTCTGTGAACCTGAACTCGCCCGCGGCGGCTGCTGCCGCGGCCTCTTCCGCCCTAGTGGCGATGCGCTGCTGCTCCGCGTCGGTAGTGTCATGGGTGAGGCTCCTCTGCTCGTCGGCGCGAATCGGCACTTCCTCCAGGCTGTCAAAGAACGCCCGCACGACGTCATCCGCAGGCTCTTGCCAAGTTGGGGCGATTCCGTGCGAATCACACAATGGCATCATCGTGCGGATCCGGTCAAGTGAAGAATTGTTACACAGCGGAACGACGCTCCTCGGCAATAGGAACGGGTGCTGAGGGTCGCGTTTGAACAGCTCCAGGAGCATTGCATCCAGCTCCAGGACGGTGAAATTGAAGTTGAGGCCCGGGCGCAGCCTCATGATGTCCGCCGAGTTCTTGAACTCCCAGGCGGGTCTCCCTCTCTCTTGCAGGGGGGCAATGCGGCGGCGAAGGAAATCTGCGCCGACAGCGCCTAGAGTGAGCCCGGCAAGCCTAAGGCGGAGGATTCGGGTGACTGCGATCTTCAGCCTGTCGTCTTCCGGGGCCACGTTGCTCCAATCATTGCCGCGTACTATTGGGGCTTGGCGCACGGTAGTGAACGGCTGCGGGTTCTCCTCAACAATCCAACACCACTCCGCTCTCCACTCCTCCCATTTGCTGCCAAGCTCACCCTCCAGATACGCTTCCTTCTTGCCGACTCTCGAGATCCAGGCGATCCCTCCGGCAAGCGGCTCTCCTCTCTCGACCCGAGGCATGAAGAAGTGGCAGAAAACGGCTACATTGGGGTGGACTCCGACAAAGTTTTCGCACAAATGTGCGAAAACTGCCATAGTCAGGACGGCGTTGGGGGTGAAATCTAGGAGGCGGAGCCCGTATGTGTTCATGACACAGAAGAACTCCGAGAAGGGCGGGCAGAGCCCGCAATAGAAGAATAGCGCGAAGAATGGGTACCCGTTTGGAGCCAGCTCCGATGCGGTGGCTGGGAGTACCCTCGTGCGCGGATGCGCACGCGTCTCCGTCGACCAGAAAAGGTAGTAGTACTCCCTCAGCTCCTTGGCGCCGAGCTGAGGGGGGAAGATGGCCCGCTCCTTCCGTAGCGCCGCGAGCCGCTGCGCCTCGGCCGACTTCACGCCCTTTCCCTTGTCGGCTTTCGGAGCCATGGCGGAAGTGGCGGAGGAGATCGACGGTGTGGTGGTGCTGGTGGCGACGGGGGGGGGGGGGCGGAGCATTGCTCTCCTTCTCCTTCGAGAAGAAGGGGGGAGCGGCGGAGATTTTCAAGGACGAAGCAACAAACGGCGAAGTGGGGAAACTGCCCCTGTTTCCCCTGCTTATAAAGAGGGAGGGGGTGGACGTTTCGCCCTTCCGAATAAAGAACCCCCCATGATCTCTCCCACGATGCCGCGTTCAGCGCGTGCCGTTGGGGGAGGGTGCGGTGGATACGGAGAAAGATTCGGCATTACCAGGGCCGCGCGTGCCCGTGCCCTGTCTTGGGCCTGGCCCAACAGCGCTCGGCACCATGTGTGGCCCAGGCCCGGGGGCTCCTGTCGGTGTACTAGAGTAGGGGTACCCTAGTACCCCGAACTTGTGCATGGGCAGTTGCAGCGCCCCGCGGCGAGGGCTTGCCGGGTGACCGCCAAGGTACTCCTTGGCTCCTTTGGAGCCATTGAAGAACAAAGTATTCAAGTCAAGAGGAGCTTGCCGGGAAGGCCAACCGAGGCATCTCAAGGAACTTGCCGTGGCGCGCCACGCGTCCCAGCAAGGCCCGGTGAGCGACAAGCTTCCGGGCGCGACAAGACCACGACCGCGGCAAGATGCTTGCCGCAGCAAGCGGCCACTCTGTGCCCACGCTCCAGTGCATCCACCAACGTGTCGCCCTGGGGGCCTTCCTAGGCACGCGTGGCGGAAGGCTGTGCAGCCAGCGGTAAGCGGTGGCATGCGATGCTGACAAGATCGCCATCATGGCAGTCGGTGGCGCCCCTGACGGTCCTTTTCTACACTGTTTAGGCGACACAGACGGGCATTTAATGCCCTTGTCCCCTGCCGTCAGGGTTAGGTAGAGAGCACTGTATAGATAACTGTACCAACCACCTCTCGTTTTACATTTTTACCCTTCTTTGCGTTGCCACCTGTCGGTGACCCCTTGTGCATATAAAAGGAGGCCCATGCGCAATGTAGAGGGGGTTCGGCTCAACTGGTTCGGAAAGTTCGGATCATTTCGAAGCGAGAAAACACTTAGCTCTCTAGAGCAAGAATACAATCAAACAAGCAGCAGTAGGAGTATTATCTCTCCGGAGAGCTCCGAAGCTGGGTAAACTGCTCGTGTGCTTCGCCTCGATCTGCTCTTCGTGCGACCTCCGCCCCCCACCGAACCGAAAGGGGCTCGGTCCGCCGGCCCCATAGGTGTTCGTGGATCAGTTTCCCCGACACGGCTCTCGGGCAATAACCAACAGTGGGATCTGGATACCCATGTTGGTTCCCACATGCTCCTCGATGATCTCATCGGATGAACCACGATGTCGAGGATTCGAACAACCCCGTATACAATTCCCTTTGTCAATCGGTACGTTACATGCCCGAGACTCGATCGTCGGTATCCCAATACCTCGTTCAGTCTCGTTACCGGCAAGTCACTTTACTCGTACCGTAATGCATGATCCCGTGACCAAACACTTGGTCACTTTGAGCTCATTATGATGATGCATTACCGAGTGGGCCAAGAGATACCTCTCCGTCATACGGAGTGACAAATCCCAGTCTCGATCCATGTCAACCCAACAGACACTTTCGGAGACACCTGTAGTGCACCTTTATAGTCACCCAGTTACGTTGTGACGTTTGGTACACCCAAAGCACTCCTACGGTATCCGGGAGTTACACGATCTCATGGTCTAAGGAAGAGATACTTTACATTGGAAAAGCTCTAGCAAAACGAACTACATGATCTTGTGCTATGCTTAGGATTGGGTCTTGTCCATCACATCATTCTCCTAATGATGTGATCCCGTTGTCAATGACATCTAATGTCCATAGTCAGGAAACCATGACTATCTATTGACCAACGAGCTAGTCAACTAGAGGCTCACTAGGGACATGTTATGGTATATGTATTCACACGTGTATTACAATTTCCGGATAATACAGTTATAGCATGAATAAAAGAAAATTATCATGAACAAGGAAATATAATAATAACCCTTTTATTATTGCCTCTAGGGCATATTTGCAACAGTCTCCCACTTGCACTAGAGTCAATAATCTAGTTACATTGTGGTGAATCGAACACCCATAGAGTTCTGGTGTTGATCATGTTTTGCTCGCGAGAGAGGTTTAGTCAACGGATCTGCGACATTCAGATCCGTATGTACTTTGCAAATATCTATGTCTCCATCTTGAACGTTTTCACGGATGGAGTTGAAACGACGCTTGATGTGCCTGGTCTTCTTGTGAAACCTGGTCTCCTTGGCAAGGGCAATAGCTCCAGTGTTGTCACAGAAGAGTTTGATCGGCCCCGACGCATTGGGTATGACTCCTAGGTCGGTGATGAACTCCTTCACCCAAATTGCTTCATGCGCTGCCTCCGAGGCTGCCATGTACTCTGCTTCACATGTAGATCCCGCCACGACGCTCTGCTTGCAGCTGCACCAGCTTACTGCTCAACCATGTAAGCTCAACCATTCAACATATACACGTATTCGGTTTGTGACTTAGAGTCATCCAGATCTATGTCGAAGCTAGCGTCGATGTAACCCTTTACGATGAGCTCTTCGTCACCTCCATAAACGAGAAACATGTCCTTCGTCCTTTTCAGGTACTTCAGGATATTCTTGACCGCTGTCCAGTGTTCCTTGCCGGGATTACTTTGGTATCTTCCTACCAAACTTACGGCAAGGTTTACATCAGGTCTGGTACACAACATGGCATACATAATAGATCCTATGGCTGAGGCATAGGGGATGACGCTCATCTCTTCTTTATCCTTTGCCGTGGTCGGGCATTGAGCCGAGCTCAATCTCACACCTTGCAATACAGGCAAGAACCCCTTCTTGGACTGATCCATTTTGTACTTCTTCAAAATCTTATCAAGGTATGTGCTTTGTGAAAGACCTATGAGGCGTCTCGATCTATCTCTATAGATCTTGATGCCTAATATATAAGCAGCTTCTCCAAGGTCCTTCATTGAAAAACACTTATTCAAGTAGGCCTTAATGCTGTCCAAGAATTCTATATCATTTCCCATCAAAAGTATGTCATCTACATATAATATGAGAAATGCTACAGAGCTCCCACTCACTTTCTTGTAAACGCAGGCTTCTCCATAAGTCTGCGAAAACCCAAACGCTTTGATCATCTCATCAAAGCGAATGTTCCAACTCCGAGATGCTTGCACCAGCCCATAAATGGATCGCTGGAGCTTGCATACTTTGTTAGCATTCTTAGGATCGACAAAACCCTCCGGCTACATCATATACAGTTCTTCCTTAAGATGCCCATTAAGGAATGCCATTTTGACGTCCATCTGCCATATCTCATAATCATAGTATGCGACAATTGCTAACATGATTCGGACGGACTTAAGCTTCACTACGGGAGAGAAAGTCTCATCATAGTCAATCCCTTGAACTTGTCGATAACCCTTAGCAACAAGTCGAGCTTTATAGATGGTGACATTTCCATCCGCGTCCGTCTTCTTCTTAAAGATCCATTTGTTTTCTATCGCTCGCCGATCATCGGGCAAGTCAGTCAAAGTCCATACTTTGTTTTCATACATGGATTCTATCTCGGATTTCATGGCTTCTAGCCATTTGTTGGAATATGGGCCCGCCATTGCTTCTTCATAGTTCGAAGGTTTACTGTTGTCCAACAACATGATTTCCAGGACAGGGTTGTCGTACCACTCTGGTGCGGAACGTGTCCTTGTGGACCTACGAAGTTCAGTAGCAACTTGATCCGAAGTACCTTGATCATCATCATTATTTTCCACTTCACTTGGTGTAGGCATCACAGGAACATTTTCCTGAGCTGCACTACTATCCTGTTCAAGAGGTAGTACTTCATCGAGTTCTACTTTCCTCCCACTTACTTCTTTCGAGAGAAACTCTTTTTCCAGAAAGGATCCGTTCTTGGCAACAAAGATCTTGCCTTCGGATCTTAAGTAGAAGGTATACCCAATGGTTTCTTTAGGGTATCCTATGAAGACGCATTTTTCCGACTTAGGTTCGAGCTTTTCAGGTTGAAGTTTCTTGACATAAGCATCGCATCCCCAAACTTTTAGAAACGACAGCTTAGGTTTCTTCCCAAACCATAATTCATACGGTGTCGTCTCAACAGATTTAGACGGTGCCCTATTTAAAGTGAATGTAGCTGTCTCTAGAGCGTATCCCCAAAATGATAGCGGTAAATCGGTAAGAGACATCATAGATCGCACCATATCCAATAGAGTGCGATTATGACATTCAGACACGCCGTTACACTGAGGTGTTCCAGGCGGCGTGAGTTGTGAAACGATTCCACATTTTCTTAAGTGTGTACCAAATTCGTGACTTAAATATTCTCCTCCACGATCCGATCGTAAGAATTTTATCTTTCGGTCACGTTGATTCTCTACTTCACTCTGAAATTCCTTGAACTTTTCAAAGGTCTAAGACTTGTGTTTCATCAAGTAGACATACCCATATCTAGTCAAGTCATCAGTGAGAGTGAGAACATAACGATATCCTCCGCGAGCCTCAATGCTCATTGGACCACACACGTCGGTATGTATGATTTCCAACAAGTTGGTTGCTCGCTCCATTGTTCCGGAGAACGGGGTCTTGGTCATTTTGCCCATGAGGCATGGTTCGCATGTGTCAAATGATTCATAATCGAGAGACTCTAAAAGTCCATCAGCATGGAGCATCTTCATGCGCTTGACACCAATGTGACCAAGGCGGCAGTGCCACAAGTATGTGGGACAATCGTTATCAACTTTACATCTTTTGGTATTCACGCTATGAATATGTGTAACATTATGTTCGAGATTCATTAAGAATAAACCATTTACCATCGGGGCATGACCATAAAACATATCTCTCATATAAATAGAACAACCATTATTCTCGGATTTAAATGAGTAGCCATCTCGTATTAAACGAGATCCAGATACAATGTTCATGCTCAAACTTGGCACTAAATAACAATTATTGAGGTTTAAAACTAATCCCGTAGGTAAATGTAGAGGTAGCGTGCCGACGGCGATCACATCGACCTTGGAACCATTCCCGACGCGCATCGTCACCTCGTCCTTCGCCAGTCTCCGTTTATTCCGCAGCTCCTGCTGTGAGTTACAAATGTGAGCAATGGCACCGGTATCAAATACCCAGGAGTTACTATGAGTACTGGTAAGGTACACATCAATTACATGTATATCAAATATACCTTTAGTGTTGCCGGCCTTCTTGTCTGCTAAGTATTTGGGGCAGTTCCGCTTCCAGTGACCCTTCCCCTTGCAATAAAAGCACTCAGTTTCAGGCTTGGGTCCATTCTTTGACTTCTTCCCAGCAACTGGCTTACCGGGCGCGGCAACATCTTTGCCGTCCTTCTTGAAGTTCTTCTTACCCTTTCCCTTCTTGAACTTAGTGGTCTTATTGACTATCAACACTTGATGTTCTTTCTTGATTTCAACCTCTGCTGACTTCAGCATTGAAAATACTTCAGGAATGGTCTTCACCATCCCCTGCATATTGTAGTTCATCACAAAGCTCTTCTAGCTTGGTGGGAGCGACTGAAGGATTCTGTCAGTGACTGCCTCATCCGGGAGGTTAATGTCTAGCTGGGACAGGCGGTTGTGCAACCTAGACATTTTGAGTATATGCTCACTGACAGAACTATTTTCCTCCATCTTACAACTATAGAACTTGTCGGAGACTTCATATCTCTCGACCCGGGCATGAGCTTGGAAAACTAGTTTCAGCTCCTCGAACATCTCATATGCTCTGTGTTGCTCAAAACGCTTTTGGAGCCCCGCTTCTAAGCTGTAAAGCATGCCACACTGAATGAGGGAGTAATCATCAGCGCGAGTCTACCAAGCATTCATAATGTCTTGGTTCTCTGGGACGGGTGCATCACCTAGCGGTCCTTCTAGGACATATTGTTTCCTGGCAGCTATGAGGATGATTCTCAGGTTCCGGACCCAGTCCGTATAGTTCCTGCCATCATCTTTCAGCTTGGTTTTCTCTAGGAACGCGTTGAAGTTTATGTTGACATGAGCGGCGGCCATTTGATCTACAAGACATATTTCAAAGGTTTTTAGACTAAGTTCATGATAATTAAGTTCATCTTATCAAATTATTTAATGAACTCCCACTCAGATTAGACATCCCTCTAGTCATCTAAGTGTTACACGATCCGAGTCGACTAGGCCGTGTCCGATCATCACATGAGACGGACTAGTCATCATCGGTGAACATCTCCATGTTGATCATATCTTCTATATGACTCATGTTCGACCTTTTGGTCTCTTGTGTTCCGAGGCCATGTCTGTACATGCTAGGCTCGTCAAGTTAACCCTAAGTGTTCTGCATGTGTAAATCTGTCTTACACCCGTTGTATGTGAATGTAAGGATCTATCACACCCGATCATCACGTGGTGCTTCGAAACGACGAACTTTAGCAACGGTGCACAGTTAGGGGGAACACTTTCTTGAAATTATTATAAGGGATCATCTTATTTACTACCGCCGTTCTAAGTAAACAAGATGCATAAAACATAATAAACATCACATGCAATTATATAGTAGTGACATGATATGGCCAATATCATACAACTCCATCGATCTCCATCTTCGGGGCTCCATGATCATCTTTGTCACCGGCATGACACCATGATCTCCATCATTGTGTCTTCATGAAGTTGTCACGCCAACGACTACTTCTACTTCTATGGCTAACGTGTTTAGCAATAAAGTAAAGTAATTTACATGGCGTTCTTCAATGACACGCAGGTCATACAAAAAATAAAGACAACTCCTATGGCTCCTGCCGGTTGTCATACTCATCGACATGCAAGTCGTGATTCATATTACAAGAACATGATCTCATACATCACAATATGTCATTCATCATTCATCACAACTTCTGGCCATATCACATCACATGACAATTGCTGCAAAAACAAGTTAGACGTCCTCTAATTGTTGTTGCATCTTTTACGTGGCTGCAATTGGGTTCTAGCAAGAACGTTTTCTTACCTATGAATAACCACAACGTGATCTTGTCAACTTCTATTTACCCTTCATAAGGACCCTTTTCATCGAATCCGCTCCAACTAAAGTGGGAGAGACAGACACCCGCCAGCCACCTTATGCAACTAGTGCATGTCAGTCGGTGGAACCGGTCTCACGTAAGCGTACGTGTAAGGTTGGTCCGGGCCGCTTCATCCCACAATACCGCTGAAGCAAGATAAGACTAGTAGCGGCAAGCAAGTTGACAAGATCTACGCCCACAACCAAATTGTGTTCTACTCGTGCAATAGAGAACTACGCATAAACCTGGCTCTGATACCACTGTTGGGGAACGTTGCAGAAAATTAATATTTTTTCTATGGTTTCACCAAGATCCATCTATGAGTTCATCTAAGCAACGAGTCATGGGAGAGAGATTGCATCTACATACCACTTTGTAGATCGCGTGGAAGCATTCAAAAGAACGGGGTTGAAGTAGTCGTTCTCGTCGTGATCCTATCACCGGAGATCCTAGGGCCGAACGGACGGCACCTCCGCGTTCAACAATGTACGGTCAGCGTGACGTTCCTCCGTCTTGATCACAAGGGGGAAGGAGAGGTTGATGAAGATCCACGCAGCACGACGGCGTGGTGGTGGATCAGGCAGGACTCCGGCAGGGCTTTGCCAGCGCTGCAAGGAAGAGAAGAGGTGTAGCAGGGGGAGGGAGGCGCCAACGACTTAGGGTGCGGCTTGCCTCCCTCCCCGCCCTCCTTATATAGGCCCCTGGGGGGCACCGTCCTGAAGATGGGAATCTCCCAGGGGCGGGCGGCAGGGGGGTGGAGTGCCCCCCAAGGCAAGTGGTTGCGCCCCCCCCCCCCACCTAGGGTTTTCCAACCCTAGCGCAGGGGGGGCCAAGGGGGGACAGCACCAGCCCACTAGGGGCTGGTTCCCTCCACTTCAATCCCAGGGGGCGCTCCGGGGGTAGGTTGGCACCAACCTGGTGGCCCGGGACCCTTCCGGTGGTACGGTACAATACCGGTGACCCCGAAACTTTCCCGATGGTCGAAATACCACTTCCTATATATAATTCTTCACCTCCGGACCATTCCGGAACTCCTCGTGACGTCCGAGATCTCATCCGGGACTCCGAACAACATTAGGTATGCTGCATACTCATATTCATACAACCCTAGCGTCACCGAACCTTAAGTGTGTAGACCCTACGGGTTCGGGAGACACGTAGACATGACCGAGACGGCTCTCGGGCAATAACCAACAGCGGGATCTAGATACCCATGTTGGTTCCCACATGCTCCTCGATGATCTCATCCGATGAACCACGATGTCGAGGATTCGAACAACCCCGTATACAATTCCCTTTGTCAATCGGTACGTTACATGCCCGAGACTCGATCGTCGGTATCCCAATACCTCGTTCAGTCTCGTTACCGGCAAGTCACTTTACTCGTACCGTAATGCATGATCCCGTGACCAAACACTTGGTCACTTTGAGCTCATTATGATGATGCATTACCGAGTGGGCCCAGAGATACCTCTCCGTCATACGGAGTGACAAATCCCAGTCTCGATCCGTGTCAACCCAACAGACACTTTCGGAGACACCTGTAGTGCACCTTTATAGTCACCCAGTTACGTTGTGATGTTTGGTACACCCAAAGCACTCCTACAGTATCCGGGAGTTACACGATTTCATGGTCTAAGGAAGAGATACTTTACATTGGAAAAGCTCTAGCAAAACGAACTACACGATCTTGTGCTATGCTTAGGATTGGGTCTTGTCCATCACATCATTCTCCTAATGATGTGATCCCGTTGTCAATGACATCTAATGTCCATAGTCAGGAAACCATGACTATATGTTGACCAACGAGCTAGTCAACTAGAGGCTCACTAGGGACATGTTATGGTCTATGTATTCACACGTGTATTATGATTTCCGGATAATACAGTTATAGCATGAATAAAAGACAATTACCATGAACAAGCAAATATAATAATAACCCTTTTATTATTGCCTCTAGGGCATATTTCCAACAGGCAGTACATACAAACAGAAATGTTTTCCCTGGATTGACTATGTGGGATGTACATAAGAACGGGAACGTACTCCTTGGATTGACTGTGTGTGGTATACATACGAACGGAAATGTTTTTCTGGGATTCATCGTGTAGGATGTACATGCAAACCGAAACAATTGGGTTTCGATGCCATGCCCGATCACACACGAGCTCATTTTTCCCCAGCCTGTGTGCCAGGAGGGCCTATCCCCGACGGGTTTCTAGGTCATGTGGGAAGGACCCCCCTATCGCCCACACTCACTTGGCGACAATTCCAAATGTCGTTGCGGAAAGGGGTTAAAAAATGTTTGTATAGCACCGACATCATGTATCAGTGTTATGGGCGTGATACATGCAAATGTAGCTGATAAGCTCTTCATAAACAACATTAAGTAGATGAGATCGGTTACATGCGACAGTCTAAGAGTAGCACTCAACTTAAGATCTAGTTAGATGATACATTACACTATGGCAGCTGATTCCAAAGTGAGGGAAGGCAATTTGGATCACAACATACATGACAGAAGAGCATCTTGATGCAAAAACTTTGCTAGGTGAGCTATGTATATGCGGTTTGTGGTTGGTTCTCTCAATGGTGAATGGCTCCTCACCGTTGGCGTCCTAACTCCTCAGTTGTGCCTACTTCTCCTACTATAGCTAGATGTGCCCTGCTTCCTGCAAATGCCTTCCATTTCATGTCTTTGGCTTGACTGGTTGTGAACTTCTAATGAATATACGAATTCTGGGACAAGGGAGTGTGCTCGAACCATGACTTAAGGCTATCCTTGTAAATAAACAAAAGATAGGTATACAACTTGAGATTTTCCCTACCTTTGGCCCTGTGAAAAAAATGTGATGCACACTTCATATGTATGGCATTAACATGACCACCCAATAGGCAGCCAAACATGCTAGAATGAGTAGGACGTGTGCATCATCAAATAAAGGCATGAAGGGAAGGTGGTGTCGCGCTGACCTGCCTTGTGGAGTCTGCAATTGTTGAACGTGCGATGAAGGCAACAATGATGGAGAAACCTAGAAGACACTGATCAAGAGCAACCCACGTGCAAGCCAAATCAACCCAACGAAGACAATTATCAGTACTCTACATGTGTACATAAGAAGGATATAAAACAAAGCGAGGTTATGTGAGGAGGTTAATTGTAGAATTTTAACAAACATAATAGAAGGCAGCAAATGAAAATACAACCTGTGGTGGGTTGAACGGCATTTTTAATACTGATACAAATGTCCCATGTAAATTAAATACAAGATGTTATGAATTATACTAAGCAGTGTGCAATGAATGTGCAATCATTCATGTGTGTAGTGTGCATAATGAGATACCTTGCAAAAACTGGATCATGGTTTTAATTACTATGATACACACTGATACATATAAAATGTCATGCGAGATTCCATACATTGACAATCTCTGCTACAGTTTGAGAATTGAGCCTAGCATCAACCAGCTCTTCCTCGAGTGTCCTCTGAGTGAGTCCATACAGGCCCGACCATTTGAGTAACCCCTCAAGGTTGTCAAACATAGGTCGATAGTCCAACCCATTATAGTAAAGCATAAGCTTTTGTAACATTTCTACATATAGAATGCATGAGTATTACTATTAACTAAAAAATTAGCACACCAACAATCCCTGCACGAAATGCTGGAAATGGCATTTTCCATAGTTTGGAAATTGCACTGGCGTTTCTTGGAATCGCCAGAATTTGAGTGACATTTATCTAATTAACCCATAAAGAATATGAATCAAAGATGTAGGAAAAAAGAAAGAGCACATAAATCTATTAAATTAGAGATAGAACAGAAGCCAATGATAAAGCTAACATATCTTTATGCCGCATACCTAGATTTTCTCTGCAACTTCCAATATTGTGAGACCACTATTATTTTCAAGAGAAAGCTCATGGAAAGCAACAAATTTTAACATCCCAGGAGTGAGGTCATGTAGAGATCGACGATGGGTATGGCCTCTTTATTTCATCAAAACAATAGCAAGCACGGCTGCCGAATCATTTCAGAGAATGGATTTGACATTCTGACCATCGTGACCCTATATATCAATTTTTATATGTATCTTGTTAAAACTCTTCCAGAAAATTTTCTTGTCATGCACAAGTATGAGATAGGATACAAACCTCATTTTGATCACGATAAAAAACATCCTCAACATTCCTTTTCTTTGGTTGAGGTCCAAAACCAACTGTAAAGCAAACTGCCATAAAATTTCAGCCAGGTAGGAAGATTGAGGTGGTGTTGACAATTTCGTATATTGGATCCCCAAGAATATGCCTGTAGAAAGGTTTAAGGAACAATCAGAGTTTCAGGATATCTGCACACACACACACACACACACACACACACACACACACACACACACACACACCCCCTTCAACACTTTGTGGATGGCCACCTCCTGGATTTACCCCCAATGCAAGCGATGGAGTTCGGGCGACATCCTCAATCAAACACTAATAGGTTGGTTCTGAACTTCTGATAGGCCAAACAAGTAAGAACTTCTGATAGGTGATCAACATTACAAATTCTCAAATTCCTGAATGATCAGGTCTCTCTCCTTGTCAATTTTATCTTCACATGTAAAAGGCAACAAAACTTATGGCTTCAAGTTTTTGTGGTGGTTGACCTCATGGCTTCAAGTCAAAACTCAAATCAACCACACGCAGGTTTCCTGACTACTCTATCATTTTTTTTCAGTTTCAAGTTAGTCTGTGATGGGTTCTAAGATGGGAACTTCACATCACTACCTTTACTTGCAGGAAGATTGTGTAGTAGTTTCAATAATTTACAATTATCTCACGAAGTTTTGATATACTGCGAGGCTTGTTTGGATTGGCCACAAACACCTAATTTGGCACAGGGAAATGGACCAACAATAATTGTTAGAAGGAATTTGCTTGATGGGGAAATACAATATGCATGCACTTATATAAATATGGTACCTTAAAACGTGGAAGGCACATATTCTGATTTTTTTGCTTAATCCTACAAAAGATGTCGGTTAATAGTAACACTCCTGAAAGATAGGATCTGTACACACATAATATTAGTAGTATTTTTTCATAAATGGAGAAACTTTTCACGCAAAAAAGTATGTGTCTAATCAAAGTTAAGAAAATTTGCAAGGTTGTATTTCTCACAAATGAAGACTTTCAGATGTATATTCATGTTTGAACTTCCATACAACTGTTGGAACCTTTGGATAGGAGATAAGAGTGTCGAAGACATATCTTTTTTGGCAAGAAACTGGTCAAGACGGAGAGAACTCTTGCACACAAATATAGAGGATGTGCCCAGTTTAAAAGAGTATAATGCTTTAGTTTTCACAATGATGGACCTTCACTTAGCATCCTATAAATACTGTTGTCAAGTAGTTACTCTCTGTAGTCTAACCTATGCAGCTACCAAAAAAAGCTTGTACATATGCCTCCTTGTTCTACGCTCAAAATGTATTGTTTTATACAGGTTAAATGTCATTTATATGCATCTTTGATCATTCTACACTGATCAAGAAGGACCTTCTCCTTCTCCATCCCACTACCTCTGTTCATTGGCTATCTCACTATAGAAGGAGTTTCTCAAAAAAATGTTGCATGTTCAAGGTGGAATAATAACTACTAAAATGGAATCAAAATAGTATTACAATCTATCAATTTCCATAATATCTATGTAAGAAAAGTCATATTAGTGAGGCTCTTAAATACAAACTTAACGAGAAACAGAGTAGTGAATAACCAAAATAAGCCATCTGATTATCGTCTATGACTAGTACCTTCAGCAGACGAACATAATTTTTGGGAAACGAACTCCCAAAATGCATCACTTCATTATTTTAGAATTTAAGCCTCTAGTAGGAATTCTAAAAGGAACTGAAAATACAGACACCAGTATTAGTTCCTTTTCCAAGTTAATGAGAGGATTACTTAGAGCATCTTAACATAGTCTGACCTTCACCGACTAGCACCTTGTTACATAATTAGTTGATGTTAAGATCTTGTGTGGAATTCAAAGAATTGAAAAAAATATATTACGGTGTTAGTAACAAGAGGAATATAACTATTCATTATGTTAGACTGTTAGCAATCTGGTTTAGCTTTGGTTTAGTAGTTCAATCCATTATATTACTATTAGTGACAGTGGCAGAGCTATGTTCAAAGCCCCCTAGCAGGCAAAATTTTGTGAGAAAATCAACAATAAGAAATGTTGTTTCATTCTGATTGCATGAACAAGGGCTTTTCAGAAAAGTAGAGTGACCTTCTCGTAGTGCTCGAGGGTAGACACAAGAGTTTCATGTTTGGTAAGCAGATCTTGCAAACATATTGTCAAGAATGACCATTCAATATCTGATAAGCTACAAAAATAGGTAGTTAATGGTAATAGTCAAGAAGCCAGGAGAGATGACATCAAACAATTATGGGTTTACAATGAGTGAAGTTATACAACACCTATGAAATTGATGAAAACAACAAAGTAGCCTGCAACTATCATCTCCCGTATCAATCGGCCGCTGCCGCTATGGTTTCACGCCCTTCAAAGCTTAGCACCTCAAAGGAAGAGGAAAGAGGGATGGGAGAGGGAGGACGAAGATAGGAGTAAGGAGGGAGATAACCTTGCTATAGTGTGCGACGCAGCTCTGGATGGCTCGCGTGGATGGGATGCTAGGCGGGCCGAGTCTTGCTCAGCAAGGAGGCAAAGGTGGGCAGAGTAGCTCCGAGCGACGGTGGAGAGGACCAAAGATGGGCGCCGGAGGGGAGGTAGCTCCGGGCGGCTGTGTGGCGGCGGCTAGGAACCATAGCAGTTTGGTCGAGAGCTGGTTGTGTGAGAGAAGAAGTTGCATGGGAGGGTGGAGAAGGAAAAGATATCTATGCCATTGTTGCGTTTTACATGCGAGGTGTTATCCGGGGGAATCCCTTCGGCACAGTAAAAGGACACGTGGCCCGCACGGTTACTCGCCTTTGAAGCGCACCTTATTGTGTTGGATGATGAATGGTGGTTGAGCCATGATATGTCTCCAATGTATCTATAATTTTTGAATGTTCCATGCTATTATAGTATCAATCTTGGATGTTTTATATGTAATATTATATCATTTTTGGGACTAACCTATTAACTTAGTGCCAAGTGCTAGTTGTTGTTTTTTGCTTGTTTTCGGTTTTCCAGGAAATCTGTACCAAACTAAGTCCAAATGCCACAAAACTTTTTGACAATTGTTTTTGGACATAAGAGACCCTAGAAGCTTCGGGAGGAGGCTAGAAGGCGAAGAAGTTGGCCACAAGCCACATGGGCGCGCCCAGGGGGTAGGTGCACTCATGTTCCTTGTGGGCCCCTTGTTCCTCCGTTTGACCTAATTCCATCTCTATAAATTCTCTAAAATCAGCAAACCAACAGCGAGCCACGTGAAACATTTTTTCTGTCGCTGCAAGCTTCTATTCTCGCGAGATCCCATCTGGAGGCCTTTTCCGGTACTCTTCCGGAGGGGGAACCAATCACGGAGGGCCTCTACATCAACCTTGTTGCCCTTCCAATGATGTGTGAGTAGTTTACCATAGACCTACGTGTCCATACACTACAAAAAAAAGACACATCCGTGACATTTTGGGCCGAACGATTTTTTTCCTGTCATACATATGACACTTCTATGACGATAATTGTGACAAACCCCGTATCATCATAGATGTGGTGGGCTCCTACTTCTATGACAAAAAATCATGACAGAAAATGGGCTTTTTGTCTTGGGCGGGCCAGAGACGCAGCTGCATGACATTCTTTGGGCCATCCATGACGGAAAAAACCATGGTAGAATCGATGGCGAGGAAAATTTCGGGGGTTCCCGGTTATGGTGGGAGGTCGGGGGCCGAGTGATGCGCGTTTCTCTCGTACACGTACGCGCGTGTGTGCGAGGCGTTGGCTCTAACTAAACCCGAGTGATTGCACTGCAGGCTACGCGTTACTGACCCGAGCGATCGATCGATGGCTGTTAACTGAAACCGATCGAGCGATTCCTTCGCTACTGCTGCTAACTGAAGCCAATCGATTGGATGAACAGTGAGTGTTGCCGGGGGGGGGGGGGGTTGGATGAACAGTGAGCGGTTGCGTTGCCTCTGGATGAACAGGACCCCGTGGTGTGGAGGGCTGGATGAACAGTAGACGGTGGAGGGGTGCCCGTGGAGGGTGGTTGAACAGGCCCCCGTGGTGTGGAGGGCTGGATGAACAGTAGACGGTGGAGGGGTGCCTGTGGAGGGGTGGATGAACAGGACCCCGTGGTGTGGAGAGCTGGATGAACAGTAGACGGTGGAGGGGCGCCCGTGGAGGGGTGGTTGAACAGTAGCCGGTGGAGTAGCGCGTGGTGGAGGCTGGATGAACAGGAGCCCATGGAGGCTAGAAGAGGTCGATGGTAGCCCATGGAGGCTGGAGGAGGTCGATGATGGAGATGAACAGTATCCCGTGGAGTCCCGTTTTGCGGTACGCCACACCCCTCCCGATGAACAGGACCCCCGTTTCGACCGTAGCGCTCCAACACAAGTCCGTTTCGTCCGTTTTGCGGTACGCCACACCCCTCCCGATTAATAGGACCCCCGTTTCGACCGTAGGAGGTCCATTTCCTCCGTTTTGCGGTAAGCCACACCCCTCCCGATCAACAGGACCCCTATTTCAACCTTTGGAGGTCCGTTTCCTTCATTTTGCGGCACACCACACCCCTCCCAATCAACAGGACCCCCATTTCGACCGTAGGAGGTCCCTTTCCTCCGTTTTGCGGTACGCCAGACCCCTCCCGATGAACAGGATCCCGTTTCGAACGTGGCCGCCAAGGCCGTTTCCTCCATTCTGCGATACGCCAGACCTCGTTTCCATCGCCTGTTCCATCCAAGCCCCCCCGATGAACACGACCACGCATTCCGTTGCCTCCTGATAAACACGACGCATTACGTTGCCTCCCCATGAATACGACGATGACGCTGTTTCTCTGTTCCGACCCAGCCGATGTACACGAGCCCTGGCCATACGTATATATGCACGAGTAGGCGTTCGAGACCCTGCCCGTATGTACACATACGTGGCCGTATTTTCTTTCTTGCACCCTGGCCGCTGTACGTACATGTACATGCTACGTGCGCGCCTCTACTACGACACATGCGCACCTCTACTACAACACGTGCGTGCCTCTACATTCACCAGTATGTACGTACACGTTCACGACCAGAATGACAACGCTATGTACGCTTCGACCAGGTGGGTCCCGACTGTCAGGCAATTCCTTGCATGCGAAGATGTAGCTGGTGGGTCCCAATAGTAAGGGGGGCGAATCATTTTATTTTTTGCCCAGACGCACTTTCTTGCATGCGAAGGTGTAGTTGGTGGGTCCCAGCAGTCAGCTGGCGAATCGTTTTGTTGTTTTTTTTACCCGGACACACTTCCTTGCGTGCGAAGGTGTAGCTGGTAGGTCCTAGCAGTCAGGGGGGAAATGTTTTTTTCATGAAATACAGTGGCCCATCTGGTGGGTCCCCGCTGTCAGGTGGAGGAATACTTATTTTGCGCGTAATAAGGAGGCACTTCCTTGCGGCCACCGTGGACCCAGCTGTCAGCCTCTCCACGTACAGTACTCTTCCGATGGAAGTCGGTCGTTGACCACATTGACCACGCCGCGCCAAGAGCACTAGGGCGGTGGACGACGGCGAGGCCTAGGAAGGGGACGACATGGAGCCAGGGAAGACGCGACAGTGGATGCCCACGCGGAGAGGTGTACGACTGTACGAGAGTTTACTAGTTCGTCTACCATCGCCAGAGAATAATAGCAGGTGTGAGTCAGTAGAGGGATGGCTAGGCCAGCGATGGGAGTACGGTGGGGGCGGTGAGGCCTGCGTGGCAGCACAGCCGGCCGCGGGGAGGAGGGAGCAGGTAGTCCCGTCGGCGCTTGTTTGAGTGGCTCTAGCAGGAAGAGCAGAGATTAAAGAAGCACGACGGCCGTTGGATGGACATCCAACAGTCACTGCTTGTGCGTCAACCTTCTTTTTAGGAAAGCCTCTAATCTATGGAAAACATCATACAACCCATCTGCCATTATTTCTAATAATTTACAGCTCATTTGCTAATTCTTAAAGTTTTATTTGGAGCCCATATTCTTTTTGTTAGCATTACAGCCCATATTGTGGCCACGGTTAAAAAATTATACTCCCTCTGTAAACTAATATAAGAGCGTTTAGATCACTACTTTAGTATTCTAAACGCTCTTATATTAGTTTATGGAGGGAGTATGAAATTTTGCATACTTCGGTGCGGTCCAAAGTATTTTTAATCCAAAAATTTCAAATCACATTCAAACTGATTTTAAAAATAAATATATATCAATATAAAATCCAACAAATTCTCCATGCATAAAAAATAATGTAATTTAAAATCTTGAAATGAAAAAAAAGATATTTGAAACTAATTGCCGGTTTGATGTGTTTTAAAAATGTACAGCCCATTTCTCATTACTGATGGGCCATTGTCACACCCTAGCTAGACATGCATTAGAGTGTTGCATCATGTTTACTCTTTCATCAGAAACTTGAAATGGGGATGACAGAACCCCCAGTCCCCTCTGAAACCAACTAGGGTTACTAAAATAATTTTTCAATGAACCTGAAATGCCCTTCTAAAATGCCCATCATTTTTGTCTTGGTTCAGAACCTCTGCCAAAAGTGGTGCACATTTTCCTAGGCCATCCTAGGGTTTTTGAATTAAATCATAAATATTTGAATTTGGGCATTTAAAACAATATAAAATATTTAAATGCTCAAATATCTCCAAACTAAAATGTTTCATGTTGGAAATAATCCAACTATGGGCCAGGAATAGTTTGGTGATTTTTGAAGTTGCCTAGGTATTTTATTAAATTCAACAAAGTTGCAGATATATATTAAATAAAACAGAAACAGAAAAAAAGGGGGGAAAACTTACCTGGCGCCACCGCAGGCCCACCAGCCAGCCCACCTGGCCGGCCCAGCCCGGCCACCGCTCCAGCGAGCTGCTTGGCTTGCCAGGCAGGCAGCCAAGGTGCTCGGCGGCGGCACCGCAGCTCGCCATGCAGCTGCACGCCGCCCGGCCTCCCCCTCTCGCCGCCCTGATGGCCTGGACGAGCTCCACGTCGCGCCCCAACCCTCCTGGACACCTCCATTCGCCCCCAGTTCCTCTCCCTCGCGCTCCCACGCCATGGCCGACGCCACCGTCGCCGCACCACCGCCGTAGCCGTGCTCCCCGTCGTCTCCACGCCGCGCCACCCTGTCCAGAAGCTCCGCCGTCCTCTACTCCTTCGAGCTAGCCGAGCCCCGAGCGCTCGCGTGCCTCGAAGCCGCCGCACCAACCTCGCCTGAACCGCCATCGCCGGAGATCCCCTTCGCCGTCGCCGCCGCAGCAGCTCGTCCCCGACCCCGCCGTCCTTTCCATCAAGACCGCAGTGAGCTGGGCTAACTTCCCCTTCCTCTCTTTCTCTCTCTCGAGCACCACAGTGAGCGCACCAAGCTCAACCGCACGCGCCGTCGCGGACCTCGTCGCCGACGTGCTTCCGGCCACACCCCGGCCACAAGATGGTGTCCATCTTACTCACCGAGTCCCACAGCACCTAGCTAGCCACTCCACGAGCCTCACCGACCCCTCTAGCGCCAAGTTCATCCTCGACCGAACCCCGGTGGCCGCCAAAGTCGTCGCCGGCGCCAACTCCGGCCACCCCGACCCCAACGGACTCCGCCAAGAGCTGCGGTTTGTCCTCAGCTCCACTCCGGTGGTCTCCGCGGCCCTTTTGGTGGCCGAAATGGCCAAAACCACTCCCGCCGCCGCGTCTGGCTCGCCGGCGGCTAAACGCCGGCGTCGCCGGTTTTGACTTTGACCACGGGTGGGCCCTGGCTGACTCCCCTGAGTCAATGACAGGTGGGGCCCAGCCCTGCTAATTATACAGGATTAGTTTTAATCAAATCTTAATTAAAATAATCACCCTGACATGCGGGACCCACTGTCAGGTTTGACCCAGACCTGTTCCGTTGACCTGCTGACGTCACACTGACGTCAGGCTGACGCAGTAATTAATTTCTGGATTTAATTAAATCAGGAAATTCCAGAATATTATTTAAACTTCAAAAATTCATAACTTTTATTCTGTAACTCCAAATTGGACAAATTATATATGAAAAATGATCAGAAAAATCCAATCTATCCATCTGTACTATTTTCATGCATGATCAAACAAGTTAAATTGATGTTTTAAGCAGAACAAGGAAAAGCACTTTAGAAGGCCATATTTGAATTTGAAATTTGAATCCTTGATTCAAATTTGTTCAAACCCTTCTGGTTTTAGTTGCATTAGCCCAACACACTCATATTGCCATGTTTCATGCATGCATCATATTGCTGCACATTGTTTGGTGATGGTTGTGTATCGGTGTCCTTTGCGACAGGTTCTGCCCCCGAGGAGTACCGTGATTACCCTAACGAAGAACCATATCAGTGCATCGAACCATCAGGCAAGCAACCAACCATTTGATCATATCGATACAATCCCATGTTCTCGCTCCTGCTCTCTTTTACTGCATTAAGACAACGCGTTTCAAACTGCTGTGTGCTACGGTAGTTGAACCCATTTCCTCTGCATGACCTGTCATTGCCACAGTAACTAGATGAAACCCACTAGCATGTGTAGGAGTTGATTGAGCCCTATGTATGTGTTGTTCCTACCTTGCTATGCCTGCTATGCTTAGAGTCGTGTCAGGTCTGGTTCATCTGGGTGATGGGCTAGAGTGAAATGATTATGTCGGTAATGAGAGTGGTGTGGTGAACACGATTTGGTAAAGGTATCGATGAGAGGCCATGTAGGAGTACATGGTGGGTTGTTTCATTGAAGCCGACCTTAAGCACTGAGATCTGTATGTGTGATTTAAGAATCAGCTACTACCATGCATTGGGCCCGAAACCAATGGACCCTCTCGGCTTCTTATTCACCCTAGTTCTCCGTCCAGGAGTTGCAAGTAGTTTCTGGTGTTTGTAGCCTACTGGAGGCCGTGGACAGCGCTGACCGTAGGGGTGGGCTGTGATGCGGTAGGTACGTGGCACGGTGTACCGAATACCCGTTAGGTATCTCGGGAACCCTGTTCACATCGTTCGGGGCCGTATGGGAAACCTCGGCCGGACTCCCTGCGGATGGAACCCGAATAGGCGATAAACCTGGACTGGAGGCTTAGGTGATTAGGTAGGTCGTGGCCGACACCCACGTTGGGCTTCCGCTTGAAGGTTGCCGAGTACATGTCGTGTAAGCGACGGTAAGTGGTGAGAGCGTGTATGAAGAAGTACACCCCTGCAGGGTTAACATGATCTATTCGAATAGCCGCGTCCGCGGTAAAGGACTACTTGGTTGCCTATACAGTTCATAGACAAGTAAATGGAAACTACTAAAAGCCTCAAGATAAGTGTGAGTGCCGAGGATGGCTCTTCCGTAGGAAGACGGAGGTGGATCCTCGGTAGTGTATTGAAGTGGTGAGTAGTGGACTCGTGTGCGCAAAACCATTTCAAGTTGGAGTATCGTAGGATAGCCTAGCCAAGAGTCAAAGCTGGCTTGCTGCAATAACTCCACCAACCCTTCTTGATACTATGCATGTATGTAGGATCTGATGTAAGTCTTGCTGGGTACCTTTGTACTCATGTTGCTATAATCTACATTTTTACAGAAGACGCTGCAACCCCTTCTGATGGGTTCTATGTAGACGTTGACATCAACGAGTAGGCTAAAGACCCAGGTGGTGACCCTGAGCTTGTGAAGGACCACGTAGTATAGCTAGGCTTTCCAAGCCTCTTTTATTTTACTAGTTGTCTGTACTCAGACAAGTTACTTCCGCTGCTGGTTTGTATGACTGTATGACTTGTATGTGGGGTCGTGAGACCCGTACCTTTGTGTATGTTATGTATGGCTCCCTGAGCCTTAAATAAAGTACTTGTGTCATAGAGTCATGTTGTGATGCTTCGTTGTATTTGCACATATCGAGCATATTGTGTGTATGATTGAAATGCTTGGTATGTGTGGGATCTGACTATCTAGTTGTTTATCTTTAGTAGCCTCTCTTACCGGGAAATGTCTCCTAGTGTTACCACTGAGCCATGGTAGCTTGCTACTGCTCTGGAACACTTAGGCTGGCCGGCATGTGTCCTTCTTCGTTCCTGTGTCTGTCCCTTCGGGGAAATGTCACGCTTTGAGTACCGGAGTCCTGTTAGCCCGCTACAGCCCGGTTTACCGGAGTCCTGCTAGCCCAGTGCTACAGCCCGGACCCACTTGCTGATGACCGACACGTTCGAAGCTGGGTCATGGATGCCTGTCCCTGTAAGTCTGTGCCACTTTGGGTTTACGACTAGTCATGTCAGCCCGGGCTCTTTATCATATGGATGCTAGCGACACTATCATATACGTGAGCCAAAAGGCGCAAACGGTCCCGGGAAAAGGTAAGACGACACCCGTGGGGATACCGTGCGTGAGGCCGCAAAGTGATATGAGGTGTTACCGGCTAGATCGATGTGACATCGAGTCGGGGTCCTGACAGCGTTGGCATCAGAGCCGGACTGCCTGTAGGTTCTCCAAGCCAAACTGGTCGATGTTGAGTCTAGAAATTCTTTAGTTATATGTAGGGGAATTGTTTGTGGGTTGGAACGTAAGGCTCTTTTTACTCCTTATACCTTATGACTTTCTGATCTGAGTCAGTCCATTCTTCCACCGGGGGTTAAGGAATTAGGATCTGTTCTCTCTATCAGGATCACGAGTTACTAATCAGTAGTACCTTATAAGTTTGATGGTTACAAGCCTAGTTCAGTTCTACTACCACATTATGTTGCCAGAATGGTTTCAGAACTTTGATATGATGATGTTGAGTATGTACGAAATCCTTTGTCAAATGTCTCAAAATCCTTTTTGAGCATTTACAGCTGTTATGCTGCCGAAATTTTGCTAGAAATTCTAATGCCTTTGCATTATGATTATGCTTTCAGATGGCCACTCGCGACCTCAATCAAGTGGTTCGCCTGACTCGATGCCTAGATGTACCCGGCCATACTGCTAAGTTGGTCAGGGTAATGACTGAGGCTGGATACCGCTGGTATCCTGAGTACACGGTCGAAGAGCAATTCCGGGACTTCAATCAAAGCCAGTATCTCTGCACTGTCAGGATATTTCCATCTTATCCTGGATCCACCGAGCCTCTTCACTGCTCCTATGGACTCGGGGTTACTATTGAGATGGCTGTGCAGGACGCCGCCTACTCTATGATGACCATTATGCGAGTCAGATCTGGTCTATTTCGGGACTCTGACTTCCGGTATATGCCAGGATCACTTCCGGGAGCACAAGGGTATCTCCAGGCTATCTATGCTGACCCCACTCAGGAGGATTCACGGACTCGCACCACTGCTGAGATGCTCGAGGATAAGGACCGTGAAAATCGGGCCTTAAGGTTAGAGCTCTTCAATACCCGTGCTGACCACTGGGCTACTTTGACTCGGTTCGCACCGGCGGTGCAAGCTGGATATTCAGATATGCGCGATCTCTATCCTGTGAGATCTGCTTTGCCGGACGTGATGGTTTGGCGTGATGTAGGAGGCATCACCCCACCTCGCGGTCCCCGTAGGCCACCGTTTGTTGGTCCAAGGCCTCATCCTAGCCCCTATGGTCCACAAGCTCCGCGAGACCGTCTGTTTCCGGATGATCATGTTGAACTTCCAGGCTATGGAGGCGACTTCTACGAGGACTACTACGGATCGGTCTGAGTTAGTGGTAGTATCACTAGTTCGCACTAGCTGTGTCTTCTATCGTCCCGCGTGACTCGTGGGATATGACCTAGTTTGTACTCTTTCCGGAGGAGTAGAAAAATAATGTATAGGAGCTTGGAATGCCTCCGATGAGATGTAATCCTCTTTTCACCGTAATAGTACTTTGTTTGGTCTTGTACTAAACCCTGTATGGTGTGTATGACGATGGAATAAAAGAAGCAGTTTCTGTATCTACCATGTCATACGGATGATCATCTTGCATCCCGAGTTACTCCTTACATTTTGTATCCTACGTTGGAATTTTATCATCCTGACTAAATCATTGTCTTGTTTACCTAGGATGGTCAACACGCGCGCTAACCCTGCTTCTCAAGAGCAGGCCGAAGGCAGTGAAGTCAGGGATGCAAATCTGCCTCATCCTCCTTCACTAGCCGAGGTTATGATGGAAGCTGAGAGAAACAAGCGGGAGACCAACCGTTTGTTGGAGCGTATTGAACAGAATACAGCACACCATCAGAGGACTAACGTGGTGTCACTCAGTGATTTTATCAAATTGCATCCACCCACGTTCCACCACTCCGTCGAGCCTCTCGACGCTGATGACTGGCTTCGCAGTATCTCTCACAAACTGCGTTCCGCGCTGGTAGCGGAGGCTGACAAGGTCACCTTTGCTGCATATCATCTTGAAGGCCCCGCCAGTCTATGGTGGGAGAATTATGGAGCTATGCGCCCAGCGGGCCATGTCACTACTTGGGCTGAGTTCAGCGAGGCTTTCCGTGAACATCACATTCCGGAGGGTCTCATGGACCGTAAACGTGAGGAATTTTGCAGTTTCACCCAAGGCCGACTTTCTGTTGATGCCTATAGCAGGGAGTTCGGTAATCTCGCCCGATATGCAACTGAGGAAGTGTCTACTGATGCCAAGAAGCAAGCAAGGTTCCGTAAGGGACTTAGTCCTGAGCTTCGCCGCGACCTCCGTCTGCATGAGTGCACATCTTTTCCGAAACTTGTCAACAAAGCCATCAGTGCTGAAACTGGTCAGACTGACTATGACGCAACACGCAAGCATGGCCGTGACATGGGTTCCTCATCCGGTGCTGGTCCTCAGAAGCGCCGCGTGTGGGTGCCCAACACCGCCCTGCCACCCAGGTTCACACCGAGGCCATCTTTCCAGGCGCCTCGCCCCGTTCAACAGTCTGCTCCAGCCAAGCCCTATGGGGGTCCAACCAATAATTCTCCTCCACGTACCAGTTCCGTGACTTGTTTCAAATGTGGGGAATCTGGTCACTATATGCGTGAGTGTCCCCAGACCAACCCCAATCAATCTGCTAAAGCTGTTGGCCGTGGCAAGCCGATAGGGAAAGTGTTCCACGCCAAGCCGATCACCGCTTCACGTGGCCATGTTAACTGTATCTCTGCCGAAGAAGCTCAAGAGGATCCCAACATCGTTCTTGGTACGCTTCTTGTTAATTGCCACCCGGCATCTGTTCTTTTTGATACAGGAGCCTCTCATTCTTTTATATCCGAAAACTATGCTCGCTTGCATAACGTCGCATTCGGTGATATGCCAACCTCTATGGTAATTCAAACTCCGGGATCCAAATGGCAAACTTCTAGAGTAAGCCATGGAAATGAAATCCAAGTCGACAGACTTGTTTTTCTCGCATCTTTGATAGCCCTTAAATCTTCAGATATTAATATCATTTTGGGTATGGACTGGATGTCAGCTCATCAAGCCAAAATTGATTGCTTCTCTAGGACTGTTCAACTCACCCATCCTTCGGGGAAGATAGTCAATGTCTTGACCCGAATAGCCAAGCGACAATTATATTCTCTTAACGCCAGCCCTTTGCCAGACCTTGAGGACGTGCCGGTAGTCTGTGACTTCCCGGATGTCTTTCCAGAGGAATTGCCAGGTGTTCCACCTGACAGGGATGTTGAGTTCGTAATCGACCTCATCCCCGGAACCGTTCCGATTGCTAGAAGACCTTATAAGATGGCACCACTAGAACTAGCCGAGCTTAAGAAACAACTCGATGAGTCCTTGAAAAAGGGTTTCATCCGCCCTAGTTCATCTCCGTGGGCTTGCCCCGTCCTGTTCGTTAAGAAGAAGGATGGTACGGACCGGATGGTTGTAGATTACCGACCTGTCAATTTGGTCACAATCAAGAACAAATATCCACTTCCCAGGATCAACGACCTATACGATCAGCTCGCTGGATCCTCAGTCTTCTCCAAGATGGATTTGAGGTTGGGCTACCATCAAATAAAAATCAGAAACGGGGACATTCCTAAAACGGCCTTTGTTACTCGTTATGGCCAATACGAGTACACCGTCATGTCCTTCGGTTTAACCAACGCTCCAGCCACCTTTTCTCGGTTAATGAACTCAATCTTCATGGAGTATTTGGATAAATTCGTCGTAGTTTATCTCGATGATATACTCATCTACTCCAAGAACGAGGAAGAACATGCCGAACATTTAAGGCTAGTGTTGAAGAAACTTCGAGAGCATCGCCTTTATGCCAAATTTTCTAAATGTGAATTCTGGTTGTCAGAAGTGACCTATCTGGGTCATGTAATATCTGGTAAAGGTATTGCTGTTAACCCTGAGCGAGTTCAAGCCGTCCTTAATTGGACTCCACCTGAATCGGTCAAGCAAGTTCGGAGTTTTCTGGGCTTAGCGAGCTATTGCCGTCGCTTTGTCGAGAACTTCTCCAAGGTTGCTAAACCTCTAACCGAACTCCTCAAGAAAGATAAGAAGTTCGAATGGACTCCACAATGTGAGCACAGCTTTCAGGAACTGAAAAGACGCCTGACCTCTGCTCCCGTGCTGGTACCGCCAGACTTCTCCAAGGACTTTGTTATCTACTGCGACGCCTCGCGACAAGGACTAGGTTGCATTCTCATGCAAGATCGACACGTAATTGCTTACGCTTCACGGCAATTGCACCCACATGAGGAGAATTATCCTACTCATGATCTAGAGCTTGCAGCCGTAGTCTATGCACTTAAGACCTGGCGACATTACCTCCTCGGTAATCGTTGCGAAATATTCACTGATCACCAAAGTCTGAAGTACATTTTCACCCAACCGGATTTGAATCTCAGGCAGAGACGTTGGGTTGAATTGATCACAGACTTCGACTTAGGAATAACCTACACCCCAGGGAAAGCCAACGTCATGGCTGATGCGCTAAGTCGTAAATCTTATTGTAACAACCTGATGTTACAACAAAGTCAACCGCTTCTCCATGAGGAATTTCGGAAACTTAACCTTCACATTGTACCTCAAGGTTTTCTTTCCACCTTGGTGGCAAAACCTACCCTTACGGATCAAATTATCAAAGCACAGAAGGTAGATCCGGGAATCTCCCGCATCAAGAGGAACATTCAGAAAGGAATTGCGAATTGTTTCTCCATTAATGATCAAGGAGTCGTATACTTCGGGAATCGACTAGTGGTTCCCAAAGTGCGCAACCTAAGGCGATTAATCCTTAAGGAAGCTCATGAATCTCCTCTCACCATTCATCCCGGTAGCACTAAAATGTATCAGGACCTACGCCAGAGGTTTTGGTGGACTAGGATGAAGAGAGAAATTGCTCAGTATATTGCAAATTGCGACGTCTGTCGTCGTGTAAAAGCAGAGCACCAACGGCCTGCTGGCACCCTTCAACCCTTAGCTATTCCTGAATGGAAATGGGATAAAATTTGTATGGATTTCATTACCGGTTTTCCCAGGACCAAGAGAGGGAATAATGCTATCTTCGTCGTGATCGATCGTCTTTCCAAAGTAGCCCATTTCTTACCTGTTCGTGAGAGCATAACCGCTAGTCAGCTGGCAGATTTGTACATCTCCCGAATAGTGTCCCTCCATGGTGTTCCTTTGGAAATTAACTCGGATCGAGGAAGTCTTTTCACCTCTCGATTTTGGGAAAGTTTCCAAAATGCTATGGGAACTCGTCTCTCCTTTAGCACCGCTTTCCACCCTCAGTCAAGTGGTCAAGTGGAACGCGTCAATCAGATTCTAGAAGACATGCTTCGAGCCTCTGTTATCTCATTCGGAATGGACTGGGAGAAGTGCCTTCCATTTGCCGAATTCGCTTACAACAACAGCTATCAATCTAGCTTGGGTAAAGCCCCTTTTGAAGTTCTCTATGGACGACGATGTCGAACACCCCTTAACTGGTCAGAGACCGGGGAAAGACAATTCTTTGGCCCGGATATGATTCAGGAAGCAGAAGAACAAGTTCGTATCGTTCGTGAAAAGTTGAAAACAGCCCAATCCCGTCAAAAGAGTCAATATGACCGAAAACATAAGGCTATGACTTTCGAGGTTGACGAGAAGGCTTATCTTCGGGTCACCCCTCTGAAGGGAACCCATCGTTTCGGTATCAAAGGCAAATTGGCTCCTCGTTACATTGGACCTTTTCGCATTCTTGCCAAACGAGGAGAAGTTGCCTACCAGTTGGAACTACCTCCGCACCTCTCCAGAGTTCACGATGTCTTCCACGTTTCTCAACTCAGGCGTTGCTTCTCGGATCCTATCCGTGAAGTGGACCACGAAACGCTTGATCTCCAAGATAATCTTACATATCGAGAGTACCCCGTTCGTATCCTCGATCAAGCCGAACGTACCACGCGACGTCATAATATCAAGTTTCTCAAGGTTCAATGGTCGCACCATTCTGAGGATGAAGCAACTTGGGAAAGGGAGGATCGTCTTCGACTCGAATATCCCGCCTTCTTCCTGGAGGAACCCAAATCTCGGGACGAGATTCTTTTGAGTGGGGGTGAGTTGTCACACCCTAGCTAGACATGCATTAGAGTGTTGCATCATGTTTACTCTTTCATCAGAAACTTGAAATGGGGATGACAGAACCCCCAGTCCCCTCTGAAACCAACTAGGGTTACTAAAATAATTTTTCAATGAACCTGAAATGCCCTTCTAAAATGCCCATCATTTTTGTCTTGGTTCAGAACCTCTGCCAAAAGTGGTGCACATTTTCCTAGGCCATCCTAGGGTTTTTGAATTAAATCATAAATATTTGAATTTGGGCATTTAAAATAATATAAAATATTTAAATGCTCAAATATCTCCAAACTAAAATGTTTCATGTTGGAAATAATCCAACTATGGGCCAGGAATAGTTTGGTGATTTTTGAAGTTGCCTAGGTATTTTATTAAATTCAACAAAGTTGCAGATATATATTAAATAAAACAGAAATAGAAAAAAAGGGGGGAAAACTTACCTGGCGCCACCGCAGGCCCACCAGCCAGCCCACCTGGCCGGCCCAGCCCGGCCACCGCTCCAGCGAGCTGCTTGGCTTGCCAGGCAGGCAGCCAAGGTGCTCGGCGGCGGCACCGCAGCTCGCCACGCAGCTGCACGCCGCCCGGCCTCCCCCTCTCGCCGCCCTGATGGCCTGGACGAGCTCCACGTCGCGCCCCGACCCTCCTGGACACCTCCATTCGCCCCCAGTTCCTCTCCCTCGCGCTCCCACGCCATGGCCGACGCCACCGTCGCCGCACCACCGCCGTAGCCGTGCTCCCCGTCGTCTCCATGCCGCGCCACCCTGTCCAGAAGCTCCGCCGTCCTCTACTCCTTCGAGCTAGCCGAGCCCCGAGCGCTCGCGTGCCTCGAAGCCGCCGCACCAACCTCGCCCGAACCGCCATCGCCGGAGATCCCCTTCGCCGTCGCCGCCGCAGCAGCTCGTCCCCGACCCCGCCGTCCTTTCCATCAAGACCGCAGTGAGCTGGGCTAACTTCCCCTTCCTCTCTTTCTCTCTCTCGAGCACCACAGCGAGCGCTCCAAGCTCAACCGCACGCGCCGTCGCGGACCTCGTCGCCGACGTGCTTCCGGCCACACCCCGGCCACAAGATGGTGTCCATCTTACTCACCGAGTCCCACAGCACCTAGCTAGCCACTCCACGAGCCTCACCGACCCCTCTAGCGCCAAGTTCATCCTCGACCGAACCCCGGTGGCCGCCAAAGTCGTCGCCGGCGCCAACTCCGGCCACCCCGACCCCAACGGACTCCGCCAAGAGCTGCGGTTTGTCCTCAGCTCCACTCCGGTGGTCTCCGCGGCCCTTTTGGTGGCCGAAATGGCCAAAACCACTCCCGCCGCCGCGTCTGGCTCGCCGGCGGCTAAACGCCAGCGTCGCCGGTTTTGACTTTGACCACGGGTGGGCCCTGGTTGACTCCCCTGAGTCAATGACAGGTGGGGCCCAGCCCTGCTAATTATACAGGATTAGTTTTAATCAAATCTTAATTAAAATAATCACCCTGACATGCGGGACCCACTGTCAGGTTTGACCCAGACCTGTTCCGTTGACCTGCTGACGTCACACTGACGTCAGGCTGACGCAGTAATTAATTTCTGGATTTAATTAAATCAGGAAATTCCAGAATATTATTTAAACTTCAAAAATTCATAACTTTTATTCTGTAACTCCAAATTGGACAAATTATATATGAAAAATGATCAGAAAAATCCAATCTATCCATCTGTACTATTTTCATGCATGATCAAACAAGTTAAATTGATGTTTTAAGCAGAACAAGGAAAAGCACTTTAGAAGGCCATATTTGAATTTGAAATTTGAATCCTTGATTCAAATTTGTTCAAACCCTTCTGGTTTTAGTTGCATTAGCCCAACACACTCATATTGCCATGTTTCATGCATGCATCATATTGCTGCACATTGTTTGGTGATGGTTGTGTATCGGTGTCCTTTGCGACAGGTTCTGCCCCCGAGGAGTACCGTGATTACCCTAACGAAGAACCATATCAGTGCATCGAACCATCAGGCAAGCAACCAACCATTTGATCATATCGATACAATCCCATGTTCTCGCTCCTGCTCTCTTTTACTGCATTAAGACAACGCGTTTCAAACTGCTGTGTGCTACGGTAGTTGAACCCATTTCCTCTGCATGACCTGTCATTGCCACAGTAACTAGATGAAACCCACTAGCATGTGTAGGAGTTGATTGAGCCCTATGTATGTGTTGTTCCTACCTTGCTATGCCTGCTATGCTTAGAGTCGTGTCAGGTCTGGTTCATCTGGGTGATGGGCTAGAGTGAAATGATTATGTCGGTAATGAGAGTGGTGTGGTGAACACGATTTGGTAAAGGTATCGATGAGAGGCCATGTAGGAGTACATGGTGGGTTGTTTCATTGAAGCCGACCTTAAGCACTGAGATCTGTATGTGTGATTTAAGAATCAGCTACTACCATGCATTGGGCCCGAAACCAATGGACCCTCTCGGCTTCTTATTCACCCTAGTTCTCCGTCCAGGAGTTGCAAGTAGTTTCTGGTGTTTGTAGCCTACTGGAGGCCGTGGACAGCGCTGACCGTAGGGGTGGGCTGTGATGCGGTAGGTACGTGGCACGGTGTACCGAATACCCGTTAGGTATCTCGGGAACCCTGTTCACATCGTTCGGGGCCGTATGGGAAACCTCGGCCGGACTCCCTGCGGATGGAACCCGAATAGGCGATAAACCTGGACTGGAGGCTTAGGTGATTAGGTAGGTCGTGGCCGACACCCACGTTGGGCTTCCGCTTGAAGGTTGCCGAGTACATGTCGTGTAAGCGACGGTAAGTGGTGAGAGCGTGTATGAAGAAGTACACCCCTGCAGGGTTAACATGATCTATTCGAATAGCCGCGTCCGCGGTAAAGGACTACTTGGTTGCCTATACAGTTCATAGACAAGTAAATGGAAACTACTAAAAGCCTCAAGATAAGTGTGAGTGCCGAGGATGGCTCTTCCGTAGGAAGACGGAGGTGGATCCTCGGTAGTGTATTGAAGTGGTGAGTAGTGGACTCGTGTGCGCAAAACCATTTCAAGTTGGAGTATCGTAGGATAGCCTAGCCAAGAGTCAAAGCTGGCTTGCTGCAATAACTCCACCAACCCTTCTTGATACTATGCATGTATGTAGGATCTGATGTAAGTCTTGCTGGGTACCTTTGTACTCATGTTGCTATAATCTACATTTTTACAGAAGACGCTGCAACCCCTTCTGATGGGTTCTATGTAGACGTTGACATCAACGAGTAGGCTAAAGACCCAGGTGGTGACCCTGAGCTTGTGAAGGACCACGTAGTATAGCTAGGCTTTCCAAGCCTCTTTTATTTTACTAGTTGTCTGTACTCAGACAAGTTACTTCCGCTGCTGGTTTGTATGACTGTATGACTTGTATGTGGGGTCGTGAGACCCGTACCTTTGTGTATGTTATGTATGGCTCCCTGAGCCTTAAATAAAGTACTTGTGTCATAGAGTCATGTTGTGATGCTTCGTTGTATTTGCACATATCGAGCATATTGTGTGTATGATTGAAATGCTTGGTATGTGTGGGATCTGACTATCTAGTTGTTTATCTTTAGTAGCCTCTCTTACCGGGAAATGTCTCCTAGTGTTACCACTGAGCCATGGTAGCTTGCTACTGCTCTGGAACACTTAGGCTGGCCGGCATGTGTCCTTCTTCGTTCCTATGTCTGTCCCTTCGGTGAAATGTCACGCTTTGAGTACCGGAGTCCTGTTAGCCCGCTACAGCCCGGTTTACCGGAGTCCTGCTAGCCCAGTGCTACAGCCCGGACCCACTTGCTGATGACCGACACGTTCGAAGCTGGGTCATGGATGCCTGTCCCTGTAAGTCTGTGCCACTTTGGGTTTACGACTAGTCATGTCAGCCCGGGCTCTTTATCATATGGATGCTAGCGACACTATCATATACGTGAGCCAAAAGGCGCAAACGGTCCCGGGAAAAGGTAAGACGACACCCGTGGGGATACCGTGCGTGAGGCCACAAAGTGATATGAGGTGTTACCGGCTAGATCGATGTGACATCGAGTCGGGGTCCTGACAGCCATTTTCTCGGCCATCTGAATGAAAGCTCTCCTCATCTTGAAAGATTTGAAGCCCAACAGGCCTGACAAAGCGACTTACTTGGCAAATCACAAAAAAACTGGGCTCTGGTCATGGACCTAGCTGTCAACCTCTCCATGTATAGTACTATTCTGATAGAATGTCGTTGACCATATTGACCACGCCGTGCCGAGAGCACCAAGGCGGTGGACGATGGCGAGGCCTAAGAAGGGGACGACGTGGAGCCGGGGAAGACGCGGCAGTGGATGCCCACGCGGAGAGGAGTACGACTATACGAGGGTTTACTCGTTCGTCTGCCGTTGCCAGAGAATAACAGCAGGTGTGGGTCAGTAGAGGGATGGCTAGGCCAGCGATGGGAGTACGATGGGGCGGTGAGGCCTGCGCGGCAGCACAGCCGGCCGCGGGGAGGAGGGAGCAGGCAGTCCCGCCGACGCTTGTTTGAGCGGGTGGAGAATGAAGAGCAAAGATTGAAGAAGCACGACAGCCGTTGGATGGACATCCAACAGTCACTGCTCTCGTGTGTTGACTAAGTTGAGAGGGCATTGCGTGTGCGTCAACCTTTTTTTATGAAAGCATACGCGTCAACCTGTAGTAGGCACACAAGTCAGCCTCAAATCTGTGGAAAACAACATACATCCCATCTGCCATTATTTCTAATAATGTACAACCCATTTGCTAATTCTTAAGAATTTTTTTGGAGCCCATCTTCTTTTTGTTAGCATTACACCCCATATTGTGGCCACGGTTAAAAAGTATATGAAATTTTGCATATTTCAGTGCGGTCAATAGTTTTTAATCCAGAAATATCGATTCACATTCAAACTATTTTGAAAAATAATTTATATAAATATAAAATCCAAACAATTGTCCATGCATAAAAATCAATGGAATTTAAAATCTTTTAATGAAAAAAATTGAAACTAATTCCCGGTTTGATGTGTTTTAAAAATGTATAGCCCATTTCTAGGAAAACCGAATGAAACACTCCTCGTCTTGAAAGATTTGCAGCCCAGCAGGGCCGATAAAGCAAGTAGGCCTTGTTTGGATATTTCTGAAAAAAATAGAACTGGGCTAGCCATTTTCAGCAAGAAAAAAACACAACTGGGCTCATGATGTGGTAAACATAAATAAAACCCTGGCTAGACGGGCCACGGCCCCCGCACAGCCCCATTGTTACCCTGATACGTCGCTAAAACTAGTATAAATAACAACTGCTTGTTCCTCAAAAAAAACTGCGCAACCTGCTGGGTCCCTGGTGTCAACTGCTCGTAGTGTAATTCTCTCATTTATTGACTACGTTGACAATGGCCCCAGATGTCCAACCATTAGGAGGAACCATATTTTTGGGCTTGTAATACAGAGGCACTTTCTTGTGTACTGCCATGACGCTGGTGGGTCCCTACTGTCATCCTCTCCACGTACAGTCATCTCCTTGTTCCTCTCGGTTGCTGACGACGTTGACAATGCAAGAGGGCGGCGCACCGCGCACGGCGAGTGAACCAAGGCCGCAAGGCGGAGGACGACGGCGAGGCCTCAGACGGAACGAACAGGAGCCATGGTAGATGCGTCGGTCTAGTCGCAAGCGGAGGGGAGTACAAGGGTTGACTGGTTCGGGTGCGGGTGCGTGTTGGGGCATCGCCGGAGAATAACAGGATGTGTGGGGGAATAGAGGGAGGGACTGGCCAACATTGGAGGGTACGTACAGTAGGGCGGCGGAGGCACAGCCAGCCATGGGATGCAGGAGCAGGCGGAGCCGATGGGGTGGTTCGGTTTGGGCGGCTGGAGGAAGAAGACAAGAGATAGAAGATACACGACAGATGTTGGATGTTAATCCAACGGCTGGTAGGCAGAATCGATTGCTGACTAGCTAGGCTATTTCGTCACGGGTCCCAAATGTCAGAATCCAAATCTGTCACGGTCATGCAGCCTACCCTGTGAAAATTTACAGCCCATTTGATGTGCTAGTTTGAAATAAGTTTGTGGGTGCTGGTGGGGGCTAATCACTTGGCTTCTATAATGCACAATGAGCTCAAGCAGCCGGCGAGACTGATGTTATGTCCCTTGGTTGGGATTTGTTACAATATTTCACTCTAAATTAAATGAATGGCAATCCATGCCTTGTTTCAAAGAAAATATGACAGTCATAGACGAGTTGAAAAGGGCAGGAACATCTAACTCCAGCTTACAAACTGTACAAAAGCACGAGGGTTAATTGTTCATCACGTTTACAAAAAAACCCAGGTTGAAAAGGGCAACAACATCTAACTCCAGCACTATTTTCGGCAGTCACAGTCAAATGGATCGGTCAGGTCCATAGAATGAACATCCTGGGTCGTAAAATTTACTAGATTATGACCACAATATGTTGTAAATAGAAGCCCGACACGTTCAGATGCTCTTTTGCCCACCTAAAACTCCTTTTTTTGCTCTTCGACATACCCATCCGTCAAAACCATGCTGATGATAAACTTAAGCCTGATGGACAATAGTAACCTCGCATTCAGTAGGAAGAATGTGACAAATCTAGTGTTTGCACGGTTGGCTACATATCGTTCTAGCGTTATTGTCTTCAATCGAATCTCATGAGAAGTGAGAAAATCCCGATGGTTACGAATCCACCGATTGGTTATAACTTTCTTACCCCATCCTGTTGCCTAAATAGACATGAAGATTGAAAACAGTTAAGGTCTAAAAAAGAGTGTCGAAAGAGCAACAACTGAACGGTTAATTCTAGTACACTATATGCGGGCTTCCAATGTGCGTGTGAAATTATCACCTTTATATACAATTTCTCTGGACATGGAAAGCATTGCAGCAAGCCAATAATCTTGTTCAGATCAAAACTAATCATTTGGATATATAAGATCATGACATAATCCACCACCATCGATAGGCCATCCATGGAGAACCTCTTCATTGAGCATAGAACATAATATTAGTACAAAATGTGTACTCCAAGATGATATATAACTTATGGGCAGAAATTTAAAATGCAGCTTATGGTTACAAGTGTAGATGATAATTAAAGTACCTGAAGAACTGTGGAGCCAAACACCATATTGAAATGAGCACAGAGATCATGTATTACACCCAAGGTCTCTAGTTTAGGCGCAGAGAGGACGATTATTTGCAATGGTGAATAACTAGAATCAAGGATCAACCTTTGAAGTGAAGGGGCATCTTGGATGTATGAGCTGCCTTCTGTCAAAAGAAATTCCAATTCTTACAAGGTTAGGCGACGTTATTTGGAGACAACCGATTCTCACTATGAAAACAAGCACCAAGCACTCAAGGGCAGGGCAACTGGAGTGGATGATGCTATGCAATGAGGCCTCCGATATACGAACCCGCACAAGTGAAAGTTTCTTGAGAAATGGGAGTCGAAGGTTTAGTACCAGATTGTCTGGTAGGTAGCACAGTGCAAAGGTACCGGTGTGGAGAGAGGAGGAAAACCGCAAGATGGACATCGGTGCTGAGGGCACAAGTTCATGGCATTCGGTATGTGGTATGTGATTTCTAGGGGAATAGTAGAACTCAAGCAGCTATAGTTCTGTAAATTCAGCGGATTTCAGCCAGGTGTCCACCGTGCAGGGCATGGTATGCTTGCTTAGGTAGCATGATGGGATGCAGAGGCTTTGAATGGAGCCCTGGTGGGAGGGGATGATGGCTCTGGGGATTTCGAAATCATTGAAGAGAGATAGCTGACGACAGTCGAGATTAAGGGGCATGGCGCGCCATAGAGGGTGCCACCGAATTGAGAGGACTTGGGTGCGGCAGCAATCCTTGGTGGGGAGAAGCGAGATGATCTCCCCAAGGACGGCGTCGGGGAGATCGCTGATGTGGTCCACCTGAGATTCTAAGGGTTCCTAGTATCTCGTGGGGCGGGGTTGCCGCTTCTCCCCGCGCTGCCGGGTGTGGGATCTACAACAGGCGTCGCCGCTGGCGGGAGCCTCATCTTCTTGGCACTGGGGTCAGCCGACTCCATTTTCCTTGAGGGCGTCGCGTCGCGCTCACGGATTTGAGCAGAGTAACAAATGACGAGCCTAGTTGTAGTGCGATTGAAGAAGAAGGGGAGCCGAGGTTTTTTCTATAGTAGTGAGGAAGAAGGGGAGCTGGGGTTTTCTGTAGGAGTGAGGTGAGGAATTTGGGGGTACGAGTGGAGCGAGCTGACGTGAGGTGGGTGGGAGCGAGGAGGAAGAAGAGCACCCAGGTTTTTTGGGGGGCGGTGTGCTGGGTGTGGGTAGCGCCTCTCATTCAGTAAGTATAGGGCTTTTGAATTGATTTTACTATTTGCTAGTGTGGATGGGCTGTTTTGTCTTGGGCCCAGAGAAACAATTACTACTAGTATAGTGGAGACATTCTACAGCTACCCAGAAAAACAATTACTACTAGTACAGTGGAGACACTCTACCGCTTCTGGCTCCTCCTAGGTCATTGAAACGTCTCCCTCTACTGAATGCCGTTATACTCTTGTTCACCGACATGCGGGCCATGCAGCGCGTGGGCCCAAATGCCGTCCACCAAATTAGAAGGCAGTATGCAGGTGGAGAGTAACCCCGGTCGTAGCGCGGCAGTAACGAGCCATCGTATCACAACCCCCCCTCCCCCCGCAGTCTAAGTTTGACGGACAAAGCAACCATCATTTCACTCTTCGCTGAATCCCCTTCTCCCTCACCGTCTTCAAGAAAGGCAACACTCGCATCTGCCACTGTTCTTCTCTCCCAACGAAGGGAAGGTAAGCGGATCCGTGATGTTGGTATATTTTCGTTCAGAGAAAAAAAGAACTTTTGCAAAGCAGTAACCGATCCTCACTCTCTTTTTTGTTTCATTGTCATTGCGATTGTGTTTTCCTTTCAGTGGTCTCCTAGTATTCGTCAGTTTCATGATGGACCAGGGAGAACTAGGCAAAGATCTGCCGATATTGGAGCAGACGCAGGAGGCTGATCCCCAAGAGACAGAGAGCTCCAAGAAGATGGAGGCAGCCATCGAGCCGACCCTAGATACGGTCACAGCCACTACTGAGATGGTCAATGCCCCATTTGAGGTTACAGCCCCCGTGGCACTGCAGGAGCAGTTTTCCCCCTTCGAGGATGTGTCCCCCCCCCCCCCCCGCTGAGCTGCCCAAGGTGATTTTCTTCTTTGCCGATCTCGATTGTGGTTTTTCATCTAAGTATGTGGTGATTAATAATGCAAAATTGTATTAGCTTCGATGCCATGCTATACATAGTGGTTTAAATAACTTGTGTTTCTTATATTAAAAAGTAATTCAGAATTTGTTTCTGTTTCAATTAGAACCCTGACGCAGACAAGGATTGTGTGGTTGTACATGTCACTCGCTATGAGGCGGATGACCCGAATATATGCACTGGGAAAACAGAGTTCTGAGGCTATTGGATCCTGGAAGCCATTTGCGGTTATACCAATGAAGAGTTGTATTCTAGCCTCGCTGTTGTCAAGCGTGTTGTCCAGGGTGTACTGAAGCACAAGAAGTTCAAAGCTACTCCTTTGTTTGTGAGGCATACTGTTCTTGTCAAGCTTACGCAGGAAGATGACATGGCATGCCTCCACAAACAAGTTTATCAGTGGCAAGGCCACAAGGTTGTCTTCATGAAGGTTCACAGGATTGAGCAGCTGTGGGACGTCCTCAATGATGTTCATGGCAAGGTCCGTCTTGTGTCTGGCCCAAATTAGATCGAGGCATGAAATAGTTGCCCCAGCTAGTGTTTAATAGTAGTTTGGATTGTGTCTAATTATCCGAACATTGCCTGTTATCGACCCCTCTGGGCTAGTACTCTGTTTGAATCCGTCTATGGGAACTGCTTCTACTTTTGTGTGCCTGTGAATCATGTGAGAACCATCTTAATTGTTGCCGAAACAGATGCGTCCTCACTAGTTTTTTCATGAATATGGCATGGTAAGACATAAGTTGTCACGGTTTATCATACGAGCAGTGTGCGTTTTGATGAAATAGAGCACTCGTTCGAGAACTATGCGCTGACGTATACATAATTACTTGTAAACATTGTTGGTGCTACCCCACTTGTAAGCAGTTGTGCAAAACACGGCACATTGGCTCAGCTCGCTTCAACACTAGGCTATCGACCAGCTAACAATCAACAATCTGCTGCTGACATATAAGCAACTATGTATCTTGTTATAGTGGTTCATGCAGTTAATTGAGGCCACAATGTAATAAATTGCAAACGTTCACATGCTAGTCCAGCGCTCACATGTGGAACACTCACATTAAATTCGTCTTGATAAAAAACTTGAAAAGCATAAGTTAAGCAATTTTATACATCTCAATGATTCATAGAACATAACAAACATATACTAGTTCACAGCAAAAGACAAAGTTGTGAGAAGGTTGACAAATCAGGAAAAAACAAGCAAGGCTTCTCTGAGCAAAGGGCCTCCCGGCAGGCTTAAATTTCCTGGACTTCACTCTGATTTTTTCTTGTTGCCACCATCCAGGGTTAGGTTCTCTCATTCCAGAATAACCAATTATAATTGTGGTCTCAGCTGGAATGCTGAACAGAACCATGAAGTGTACTGACCAGTTGAAATGCTTGTGCATTCCACTAAATTTAAGCACCGTTATTTGCAGAAATAAGCAGACCACAATGCCACTTGTCCACGCACCTATCCAAAAAACTGTCGTGCAGCCGTGCCAGCTAGTCCTCAGTCCATGGAAGAACTGGCAGAAAGTGCATTACGGACTAGGATGCAGTTGTTTTTGCTCGTCCCTGCACTGCAATCAAGAAGTAAAACGTACGAATCAGCTTCTTTTAGATTGCGTTGTTCATTCTACCTTAGTTACTACCAATGTAGGAATACCTTGAAGACTGGAGGTTAGACGACGGCAACGAGGGATAGCCATCTCATTTTGCGCAGTTTTACTAAAACTGAGGTGTGTGCTTTTGATTGCGCGGATAGAAACAATACGGAGACAGACATCCCAAAACGATATGGAGACAGACATCCCTATTTGCGCAAATATGAAATACAGTTATTTAAACAGTGACAGATATTTGCAGTGGCGTATGATTAACAACAGCATCTATTGTGTTATAATTGGCACTAGATTGACAGTATGAAGAGTCCTTAAGTAAGTAGCATCACATCACATCAACAATGCCACTAGATTAACATGCAGAACAATCGCATTAGTATTACTGTCATGAGAGTAGCACATGGTCAGTAAATGTGCAACCAAATTTGTGCAGTTTCCACTGGGATGGAGCAATGTTAGCGGTGTGAGAGTTAAGTGTAACTGCAAAAACACAATTCATGGGAAACAAAGCAAGACGAAAGCACTTCATAAAATGGTGGTGGCATTGCTTCAATTTATCGACGGCACTAGACCATTACTTATAGTGACATTAGGTGGCATTGCTTAATGCTTCATGTGATTTTATATTAACGGTAGTGATATGGGCGTAGGGACAGTAGGGGCATAAAGTGGTGAGGCAGATGTGGCTGCCGAGAGCGGCAAACACTCAGGCAGCATGTCTGCATTTGTCCCATTTTTTATCTCCCGGCGACATTTTCCTATGTGAGCACAATAAATCTAGACCTGCTCATTCTCATTTGTGTTGTCCCCCAACACCCGTCACTTTCTTTCCTTTTTCAACCAAGAGATAGGTCCACTTCCCCCCACCTTTCGCCATCCACCATGCTTTCTTCGTCTTTTCAACCAAGAGACCGGTTGGGTAGCCAGTATCTACTACTTTCCCCCGTTTCCTCTTAGAACCAAGTCCTAGATTCATGCTACAGCTTTCCCACTTTCTTCCCTGTTTGAGCCAACTCTTAGAGTCGACTGTATGAACTAGCTTTACCTCTAATAATAGTAAAAGTCTAGGTGGCTTTGGAACAGTGGACGGAAGTAGAAAAATATCCACACGAAGGGAGCTGGGGCAGTAGAGCAAGGCAGGTTTCGAAGGAATATATACCTGAGGGTCGTCGGCATGTGGCAAAGACAGCGTCGGGAGGCCGCATCTTGGCCACAATACCGCAGGGAGGAAGAAGGGGTCGGAGGCACTCCCGAGCCGGCGCTCTCTTAGAGAGAATGGCACGGTTGCCGATCGGGACGCGCGGGCAACCGTTGTTCTCCTCCCTCGCCGCCGATGACAGGGTGAACGATGCACCTACACCCCTGCCCTGGTCGAGGTTGTCCGGCCGGATTTGTGACCAGCCGTGAGCTGCGAGAGAGTGTGGCCACCTATGTCTTGCTTAGATCTAGAGAGCATGAGAGAGTGAACAAGAGGAACCCTAGTAAAGCAAGCGCTAAGGCTCCTGCTTATATATATAGTGGAGTGATTTTGTTGTACCAGCTTCAAAAAAATGCGCTCCTACATGTACCAGTGAGTGGGTGTGAGAGAACTAGTGCGTGCATGCACCGCTTCTCTTCGTGAGAGTACAATATTCTATGCCCAAAGAACGTTCGCCGCAAGAGTAATAGTATAAGTGTGTGACGTGTGAGCTAAAATAAAATGTGCGCGACGTCTTTTGTTTTTTAGAAGTTCTGAGGGTAGGGTGTCAAGAGCACATATGTGCGTGACGTCTACCTGCAGATAGACGATGGGTGCGACGTGCGAGTCTACGAGAGGACTCGGGAGAGTCGTGACTCGTGAGGGTGCGTGTGCGTGAGAGGGAGGGGGAATGTATCAATGCAATGCATGTGTCCGTAAATCATTATCTGACAAACATTCGCCAGAAGCCTTTTCCTGACGAACGCCGTAAGAACCGTTAGATCGGAATCCGACAGTGTCAGTTTTGCCATGTCATTTAACAGAACAGCCACTCCTCCTACACACAAATCTTCCACGTGAGTGTTAGCAACTGTCGTATGCTCCCTCCATTCCGAAATGCAGTGCATATAGCTTTATTGAAAATTCAAACCTTGCAAACTTTTACCGAGTTTTCGTGAACCAAATTGCACATGTAGAATACCCTGTATATATCATTTCATTCATCTTCGAGAGGTAACTATAAAGATGGGGGAGGAGTTTACAAAATAAGACCATCGTATCACCCGCATCAATTTCAACCATCCTTTGGTGTCGAGGAATATCATAGGAACTCTATATGATATGATTTTTATAGGATTTTTTTCCTTTAGAGCCAATTGGTTCATAGGAATAGATTCATATACTCCACATTTCAAAGGAAATAAACATGATATCATTTCTATAGCTTTAGAGCCACTTGGTTCAAATGAATGGATTCCTATACTCCCTTAATTTCAAAGGAAAATAAACATTAGCGTATATTCAATAGAAAATTTCCTATGATCTGAACCAAATTACATATCCTTTCTAATCCCTCCTCATAGGAATCGAGATACATGTCATCTCTAGATTCAATAGAAAAGTTCCTATGATGTGAACGAAATGGCATCTCTTTTCCAATCCCTACTCATAGGAATTGAGATTCTCCATGTCATCTCTTTCCCTAGAACTTCCATGTATACATCTTCCATTCCTAAATAGATAGTACAACCCACTAGTAGCTTTTTTCCAAAAGATGCAACTATAGCACAAGAACTATATAGTGTGCCAATAACTTTGAAAGATGGTTGCTGGATGAAGCTAATCCGACAGTGCAGAGATGGCGAATCCGGGTACTACTAGCCATTGGATATCATCAACATTCCACCAGATCTGCCACACATACAATTTAGAAGACTCCATGGTTGAACTTAAGCATAATACACAAACCTCAAAACACAAGCACTTCTCCTTTGTTCTAGAATCTTCTGTATCATAATTGTTTTTTTCCTAAATGAATTGCCATTATTTGTTTTTACTTTATGCTTTACAATGCACAACCCCATGAATCTTAACATTTTTATAAAACTAATTGATTTTGAATGAGATGAACTATAAGAACTAAACAAACATCCACATCATGCATATATGACTCAAAGCTTTACATGCTATAGTGTGTATTTATTCATAATTTGGTTTCAAAATATCATGCGTTCAATGCATCATTGCCTTTCGGTCGAACCTACGTCCACAATTTTTTGTACGTACTATATCTTCACTGATCCCCGAACCCAAAATGCTGCCTCGTTCCCGTAAAACCAAGCGGCCCACACATGCGTCGACTCGAACCCGTTTACTATGACGTGGCCCCGCATGCCATAGTACTCCTACAAACCCTACCACCACACTCATCATCGGTTTTCTTCAAGAGGACGAGGGAGAAGCCGATTTGTAGTGGATGCGCTTTCAAAAAAAGGATATGTAGTGGAGACCCCTACCCAAGGGTGCCCTAGGTAGCTGCCGCACACATCATTGTTTTCTCTTTTCTTTATGCTCTTGCGCCCTAAGTGAAATGATGGTTGCTTCGTCCGTCCAGCTTAATGTGGGCCCTAGAACTACAAAAAATATACACTTCCGTGATGATACGTGTTTGTCACAGTAGGTCGCGTTTTTTGTCATGCATGTACATCCAGGACAAATTTATGACAGAATCAAGATAGTCATACCTGTGCTATCGTAGAAGTGTTCCATGACATTACCAAAATTATCATCACGGAAGTGTCCACTTCCATGACGATAAATCGCGTGTCACAGAAGTGCTTTCGTCAAGGGTGACCGACACGTGGCATCCACCGTAACGGAACGCCGTTAAGCTATCGGGTCGGATTTTGGATCCGGTAACCCATTAACAACCTCGACCAATGGGAAATTTTCACGTGTAAAATTCTGATTGGCCGAAGGGAACACCTGTCAGCTCGTCAGTGGGCCAGATGTGGCCCGTCCATTGGAGGAGACATGCCTATGGTACGTCAACAGGTGGCTGGGACCAACAGAGGCCCATATAGGTTAAAAAGTCCGGCCCAGTCAAAGGCCCATAGATCTTAATCAGGTACTAGTGGGACAACCCAATAACGGCCTGCTTAATAAAGGCCCATTTACGGCCCGAAACAAGATCTGGCCCGTTAATTGTTCGCCCAATATTAGGGCCCATTTATGGCCCGAAGCCAGATCTGACCCATTAATTGTTCGCCCAATATTTGGGCCCATTTGCGGCCCGAAGCCAGATCTGGCCCGTTAATTGTTCGCCGAATATTCGGGCCCAACTACATCCCAGTGACTTTCAGCCTATTAGAGGCCTGATGTAGACATGGGCCCATTTCAGCCCGGTGTGACTTTCGGCCTGGGAATGGCCCGTGCTGCCCATGGGCCATATATGGTCCGACGGGACATCGGGCCCACTAACGGCCCATGCTAAAGGTGGCAATAGTTAAGCCCAATGTGACTTTGGGCCTGTTAAAGGCCTATCGCGTAATTCGGCCCGTTGATGCCTGTACTAAGCTTTCGGCCTCTTAAAGGCCCATGATATCAGTGGACCAACTAAGGCCCGAGATATGTTTCGGCCTGGTAACGGCCCGTGAGCTAACTGGGCCCATAACGGCCCGGTCTACATTTCGGCCTGCTGAAGGCCCATCGACGACTAGTGAAAATTGAGGCCCAACATGCATTTTGGCCTGCTAAAGGCCCGTGGTTTCATCTCGGCCGTAACAGGCCAGTACAATAATCAGCCTGTTAATGGCCCAACACTACCTGGGCCAAACTAAGCGCTGGGTCGACAAAAGGCCCAACTAAAATATAGGCCGGTGTAAGTTTGGGCCTGGCGCAATGTGTGAAGGCCCCAATTATTCGGGCCCAAGAAAGACGCAGGTCGGCCCAATTGTGGCCGGCTAAAAACCTGGCCCGTTAGAGTCGAATGTTTCGGCCCGGTCGACTACATCTGATTTTTTTTCAGATAGCGAATGATGGCAGTAACTAGTAGGAATTAAGAACAAACCTACTCTATACAATAATGAAATTACGGCATAGTAACTAAGAATAAACCTACACTTTACAACAAAGGATTTAAGCTATATTACATCCACTGGGCATCGAAGTTCGCAACCAGTGATCATAAAGCGCAACGAAGAAGCAGATTACAAAAACTGGGCACCATTGCAGCGTAACAAAATAATACTGAACCGAGACCACTTCCAAGACAGTTCAAGAAAGGTTAGCCTTGCGGGGAAACTGCTGCGCAAGCTGCTGAGCAAGGCTGTGAGACTGGCCTAGCATGTCGGTCATAGCTTCCAGGTGTAGCTATTTAGCGATGAGGTTCTCATTGGTGTTCTCCGCAATCTTTCTTAGAGATAGGACTTCAAGTCTAAGTTGAGTTGCAGAATGTCTTTCTGCTAGAACTTGGGACTGAAGAAGTCAAACTGATTCAGACAACGAATTCTGTGAGCTTGTCTGACTGTTAGTCTCAAGTAACTTGAACACTGCATCAAGACAAGACTTTGTGGTTGTCTCGCTATCTTCAAGATGTTTTGCCTTCTTTGCTGCAATATATGTTGGGTTTGTCTCACAGCATTCAGCAGACTTGTGCATGCCATCAGGCATATCACCCTAAAACAAAGCAGAGAGATGACAGGTTTTGCACTTGTATAAACAAAGATGATAAATGTTCTGTCAATTCTATCCAATTTCAAATTAGAAAATAAAGAGTAAGTTCAAAATATCAATAGCATAATTTGGAATTGTTCATAATGCGGGGAGCTTCACCACACTACTGGATTACCATGTCAACATAACAAGCATAGATGAAGGGCAAAGAAAATCATTGTATCTATTTTGGATAATGTGCATGGCATGTTGTTCATATCATCAGCCACATCAGTAAGATAAAACAGGAGATGACAAGGTGCAAACGTGGGCTGCTTCACCACACACTGTATTATAGATCCACAAAACCAAGCATACATATAGGGAGTATTAAGTAATGTGCATGGTATGAATAAGAAATTTGGTTTTACAAGTAAAACTTAGAACTTACGGTTCTTACGAACATGCATTTTGGTAGAAACAGCAAACTAAACAGCAGTAAACGATAGGGAGTATGAGCAAATTAAACAGCAATTGAGGATAAAGGCTTTAGAAGGACTTAATTACTTACATTAACAGTTAACACCGGCTTTATAATGACCTTCTCCATGTCAAGGGAAGGATAACTCAAGAATTTCAGCACAGAATCTTCTTCATAAGCATTGCCTGTACTCTACATTTTGTAGAGAGTAATTATAGATATGATAATACTAGAAGGGATAGAGGATAATGAAGATAAGATGCAGATTGATGCTACATAATCAACTACCAATCCCTAGAAGTACAAGCGTTACAGGACAAAATGTACTGACAAGAGCAATGGGCTACACTTCTGCACTGGCATTGTCTGTGTATTCTACTTGTTGGTAAGATTAAATATAGATCTGATCTTTTTAGTAAATGGTGGGCGAGGGAGATAAGATGCAGAATGCTACAAAATGAACCAATCCCTCTTCCCATAATACAAGAGTGTTTTGAACACTGGTGCATTGTACAAAACGTTCTTATATTATGGGACGGAGGGAGTAGCTGTTAATGTAAGTACAGTGATAGACCACGTTCATTCCTTACAAGAGGACTGCAGAGCTAAACCTCTTCAAAAGCATTGGGTTGACTCTAAATTTGTGTAAGAGTCCATATGGATCTTATAATGTCCACCAAATGGACAATTACGAGGCTAACATGTGCAGTGATGCTACATAATCAAACAACTATGAAAGTAAGTATGGTCATACAGGGCAAGAGGTACACACAAGAGCAATGCAGTGTGCAGTATAGTTGCGAGATTCTATGGTCCCTTGAGAACGAATGTTCTTCTGCTAACAGTTTTCGTACAAGTGAGACATTAAGGCAAATGCAGAAATGTAGTTCAAATTGTGATGTCATATCATAGACAGTACCTTATGCTACAGCCGAGACCAATGTGTAACAAGATTATTCCAGTCACCGTCGAATAAATGTAGCACCGGAGACTTTATATAAATTTCGTTTAGAGGCTTGCCATCGAAGTGCGCTTGCCTCAGGTAGGAACAATACTTCGTCAACGAGTGCTTGAAAAGCGCAACCAACTCTTGCTCGTCATCACAATCCAGTTTGCTCTTCGCCTATTTAAAAGAATGAAATCTTGTGTCTTTTGTGAGCAGAAACATATGCAGTAATGACCATGAATAACATTAGTACATTACTTACGCGTAAGTTGCAGAGGAAGACTGGAAATTGTTCTGTGTCTGCGGTATAATCTTTCCATGAAGGAAAGATGCGCACAAAGTTCCTAACAACAACATAAGCTTCGTCTTCTAAACTGGGAAGAAATGGAACAGGGGTCCTATTTGCTGCAAATGGGGCTCTCTCTGGTTCGAAAAGGGATTTGGCAACCGGATTTGGTGTACTCTTTACTGGAATGGGGGTTTTGCATCGTACAGCTGGTGCTATGTCATCTGGCATAATCATATTGTTTGCTGTAGTTGGGGTCTGCTGAGTTGGGGCATCAGAAATGACCAGTGTAGTAGGGCTAGAGTCTGCTAGAGTTGGGGTATTTTGTGGGTCAGGTGATATTGCAACTACACCTAATGGGCTATTTGATTTATCAGGTGCCACTACCTTTTCCAAATACTTTGCTTGTGCTCCTCCACGATCAGCAATCGCCCTCTTCCTTTTGAACGTCTGATACACAAGAACAACATTTGAATGGATAAATATGGTATGATGACAGATGGAATATGTACTAAAAATGGATAGGCAGGGTGTATTCACATACACAATGTGTAAACTAAGCTAATGGCAGTTCAACAATGTAGAAGCAATGCAAAGCATCAGTTGCAAGATATGTGCGAGCAATGTAACCTTGGAAAGTTAGAGCAAGTACCTTGATGGGTGAATAAGATAGGGCATCTTCCTCTGACTCCTCCACTATGGAGCTACATTGACTTAGGTCTCCCTCTAGTTCAGAATCACTGTTAGGATCTTATTCTGAGCATGAATCTGTAGGTGGAGAGCATTTGCATTGCCTTGCATCCAGACTTGATTTCAGTCCCTTAATGCCAAGTTTGACAGCCATGGCATTGTTCTGCTTTATTCTTTTCATGCGCGCAAGCTCATAATCATTATGATGTTGTTCAGAATATGAGATTCATGAAAACATAAAAAGTAGTCAGATTATCTATGGAATGCATTGCGGATTCAACTCGGAGAGTGTCTCCCTATAAACCCCTGCATATGCAAAGTTCACCTCCCCAACCATGCTGACCAGACCACACACAGAAATACAAACCCCTTATGTCTCTATAATAGGTAGGCACACATTTCAAAACTGAAGTAGGAACATTAGAATAAATAAACTAAGCAATTATGAGTGGCGTAATGTTTAGCTTCAAGGGTGGAGTGTTGGTAGTGCGACATAAAGCAAGTAGGAAGATTGTATTCCATGTAAAAGATCGAAACCTATGTAAAAGCTAGAAATGACACTTTCTTTCTATACAATGCAGTGTTCGTTACCCACACATGATGGAAGAGATCACATAGAGAAATACTATTCACTCATGTCTACGGTTCCAGTATTTAGAAACAGGGTGGTCCACCCTAAAAGAATATTGACAACAAATATGACAAGGAAAGCATAGATGTAGCGAATCAATCATTTACTTGTGAGCTTATTAGGACAAGTATGCAAAATTGTAACTGCAGTAAGAGACCGTCCAAAATCTGAATGAAGAAGTTTGTCCAGCACTTATTGTTTGCAACTAATCGACGTGAATAATTGGATATTATATCGAATGAGTAAGAAAGACAAGTAAAATTGTCAACAAACCTGGCTTGCAGTAGTAATCTGGGTCAATGTCACTACGACCAACAATCCAAAATGACTAGTTTCTGTTCCGAGGGCCGGAATTTTGAAAACCCTGTGAACTTTAGAGGTGCTAAAGATTATCGAAATACATCTGAACCATTAAGTGTAGTAGCACTGAGCACACAACAAACCCTAATGACAGTCCTGCCTAATGAGTAATGAATCAATTAGAAAATGGGTGATGAGGAGTGGCTGTTGAGTGTTGAGGACGTACCTCAGGATAAATTGGGTTGGCTTGGTGGGTGCTGCACGCCTAAGCCCTGGACGGACTGGGTAGGTAGGCACGGCGGTGCGCCCGGGCAGCAGTGACGCTGAAGGCGAGCGGCTCGTGGCCTCCTGTTTGTCCGGCATCTCTTCCTAGAGTCATGCCGTCCGGGGACGGCAAGTCACCGGCGAGGCAGGCGGCTGGGGGCGAGTAGAGATCAGAAGCGCGCAGCAGAACAGAGGGGAATCGGGGCCTGGGACGACCCAAAATCCCAGGGTGGGCCGGCCCACCATGGGCACCCTGTAGAGATACACACCCGAGTGGCGAACATGCATTTTCGAAACTAATTTAGGAACATTTAGCTGACCAATTAAATGAATCTGTTTTAATAATATCATATTCGTATTTGAACAACTAAGATTGTTTAGCTTGATGGGTCGAGCAGTGCTATTATGACACGATGCACGTATTCTGATCGTATAGTGATCATAAAAGGGGGAAAGAGGGTTTCCCCTCCGATTTCTATTAAAGAAACCACCACGGAACCAACATGATCAATTAAACCCTAAGCATGATCAATTAAACCGTATTATGGCTGTGCCATGGCAGATTTGAAGCTGCAAACCGGAGAAATGATATTTAGCATCCATTGTTTGCTTCGAACTAAGAACTAAATTCTAAGAGCTGAAAAGAAAGTAGAGTAACCAAGTTAAGATCTATTTTCTGGTTGAGATCAAAAAGTTGAGGAGATATGAAGTACCACCTCTCTTGCGGCGCCGTGTAGGCATCGGGGGTGCGATGGCTGTCGGTGGCGTTGAAGCAGATCTGCGACGGTAGACGGGTGCATCGAGGGATAAGTCCCGTTGCGGTGGAAGAGAAGGTCATGTGAGCGGCCCCGGCAAAGAGGACGACGGCGCCGATGAAGCGAGAGGACGCGATGCAAGGCTATTGGTCCATCGTTGTGGATGAGAAACGTCCATCTCTAGAAGTGGACGAGGTGGTCTTGGTAGGCGCTCTGGCATGGTGGAGGACGGTGGCGATGGATGTGGTGGAGGACGGTGGCGATGGATGGAGTGGCGGACGGAGGCTGGTGTGGGGATGGGGTGTTCTAGCGCGGACGGTGTATGAATGGGAAAATGGAGGGGGAGGTACGGGGAACCATGTTTTTGGGACGCGCTTGTCTGAAATATGGGAAAGTTACAAACTTAGCCCCCGTTTAAAATTTGGATGTCTCGTCGGTTGGGGATAGGATGGTAATCTCGCATCTCGCCAATATTTTCCCAGAGCAATTTCGGGCGAGGAGAGGGTGGTTGGCGCCCATGGTTGGCACCCATGGTGTATGAACGGGGCTGATAGGTAGGGCGGTTGTGTCACGTCTGAGTGAAGTTACAAACCTGCCCCTATTGAAAATATTTGCCTACATCGATTTCGGCCGAGTCGAGTTTGTTTTGCCGCCCACCATGTATGAATGGGTAATGGAGGGAGAAACAGAGGTCTTTCGAACGAGCTTGAATCAAATGTGTTTTGCCGCCCATGTTTGACGCCCACCGTGTCGGAATGGGCTCAGAGGCGGTCGTGTCACGTCTAATTGAAGTTACTAACCTACCCCTATTTAGAGCAGTGGAAATCGGGCCGATGGATTGTCCGTGTAATGGGTAGACAGTAATTTCCATCTCCCAAACACTTGGCTTCGGGTAGCCGACGTGGGAGTGGACATTTTGCTGCTTCTTTCGAATTTTGGGACAATAAGCATCCACGTTTACCCTGGCAACTAAATTCGAATCCACTTTGTATTCCTATATGAATCTTTATAAATCATTCTATGTGTTTTTATATATCTTCAAAAGGACGACAAAGATGTATTCCACTATCATATATGAATATGGTTTACAAATGCCGATACTCAAATTCAGAAACTAGAATCCAGTTTAAGGTGAATTCGAATATTTGGAACACTTCATGTCCAACTCAAATGTCACGCGCATCATAATGTGTACTCCCATTTAGATATGTACACAAGCGATGTATCAAGATTCAAATACCGAGTCAATCAACCAAGAATGTACAGAACTAACAGACATATAAACACTTATAGAGTATATGGATCAATAATATCAACTAACATACATAAGCCAGGCCGCTGTACTTTTTTTGGCTACAACAACATCCTTTTTTTAGCCAGCATCTTGGCCCTTTCCGATGCGTTCCACTTATGGTCCATCTATACTACTACTATTGCTGAATGCACATTCAACCCGATTGGCATATTTGTAGGTCTGGCACAGCAATCCAAATGAAATGTCTCCGAGTCTTATCAATTAATATAGACTTGTGCTCAAATAAAATTACAAACCAAAGAACAAAAAAAACAATTATTACATGATATCTAAAACAAATGGTTTGATTGATTACATGAACAGACAACACAAAGGTTATTCAACTATGGAAAGAACATTTAAGCTATGATTTACCAAGTAGGAATTTAATTTCCTTTTTTTCCTTCAGGACCTTAACAATCTGGTCAGTCTCAGCTTGCTTCATTTTGAAATCCACCAAATATTTAATGGTTGTCTTGAGTACTGCTTGTGATTGTGCTGCCTGCTTCCTCAACATGTCAACTTCATCTCTAAGTCCAGAAGCAGAATCTCTTTCTACCACTTGTTTAGCTTCTAGAGCATCAGCAGTTGGCAATTCATAATGCACGATTGGGCCGGTGCCACTGCTGTGGGATGATGCAACGTCCATGGGGACCTCGCTCTTTGATCTTGGGCTAACCTGTTTTGCCATTAAAGTTCCGATTGGATTCAGAAAAGTTGAAGTTCGCAAAACATCTCAACTGGGAGTTATAACAGCAAACCAGTTAAACAAACAAGGAATTAAAGAGTTTCAATTGGATGCTGAAAAGTACTATAGTTATTAACATCATTGTAACCCGCTGTTGCAGCAGCAAAGCAGTTAAACAAACAAGTAGATATTTAAGTTAAGGCAAACAGGTAATTCTTAACAGTAAGTATCAAACACATAGATAGGCGCAGTCTACAATATGATTAACCGGCTATGCCATTATGTAATCAGTAGCAAACTAAATTAAGCCAAGCAACGTAATTGAACAGTTTTGCAATAAGTGGCTAACTAAAATTCCGAGAAGCAGGTAACTGAACTTACGCTAGTTCTTTGTACAGGCACACTACAACTTCTTTTTTGCTTACAAGGTTGTACAAAGGAGTCCATGGCATCAATTGCTTGGATACGCAGTCCCAATACTTCTTTCTTCCCAAACTGCATGGGTAACTCGAATGGTTAATCTGGTAAGATGGTGCGTCCTTGATATGTTATATGAGGATGTGTAGTAAGACTAGTTGTAGCCAAACACATCACACTGGCTTTTACTCTATATTTCATGCGATTACTTTTGGCATATCGAGATCTAAGCAATCTACAATAGGATGAAAAGACTGGCATCCTTCACATTATTGGCGAACTCAGTTCATAGAAACAAGCAATTCAACCATTCTGTGGGTAAATCAAAAGCGCCACTGGAATATTTTTCACTATCCAATCATACACGCAAAAAGGGGTGACGCCACCATAGGGGCTGGTATGGGCGGCCGCCTCAGGTGGCTGGAAAGTGTGCACCTAGTTTGAGTCGTCCAGGTTGGCCCATGCTAGTTTTGTTCATCCCAACGCACAAGCAGGCAATGTAAAAAATGAAGAAAAATGTTTCAATTTGGATGGGCCAATAACATAAGTGCAAGGCACGCCCTATAGCAGGCTCGCGGCCCATACGAGCGCCTCCCATATCGATCGATAGTAGGAAAAATCCCAATTCATTCGCTCCAGCCTCCAGTCTGGTTCGCTCCTAACCTAGCCGCTGCTGGACAGACCGACACAGCACTTCCTCGGGCCCTCGTTGGAGGGCAGTCGCCGGGCTTCAAGCAAACGGAAGGACAAGAAGATGAAGATCCAACCCTGGGTGTAGCCTGCATGGGAGGCAGCGGCGGTAGCACGGGCATGGCATCGAGCTTGCGCAAACGGATAGTCGCAACTTGCAAGAGTAGCACGCGCAACAAGCAGGTACATCACATCCCTGATTATATCTAATTCAACTCTTCAATTTCTGGCCAATAGTTAAACCTGACGGTGTTGTAAAACTGCTTGTATGTAGGGAATCTATGAGAAAATGAAACCAATTTCTACTTATTTTATAACTCCCCCAATCAATACAGAACTGACTGAATCTGATGTATCTAATCAAGTTTCCGGTGCAAACATACAAGCTCATGTTGTTCTTGAGCCTGAAGTGTCTAATGAACAGACTGCTAATGAAGGATTTGATGCAAACATTTTACATGCTCCTGGTGATGAACATATAGTGTCTAATGAGGGATCTAATGCAAGCATTTTGCAAGCTCATTGAAGGATTTAGTGTCTAATGATGATCTACTATGTTGAGAGAGACATAGATTTGCAGGCATTGATGACAAGCAAATTATAGTGCATTTTCATAGCTTGAGGAAACGTCGAGGCCATCTACCAGAAAGTCCCCGTATCATGACAACATAGCATAAATACTTTTCTAATCTGTTGTTTGAAACTATTGGCATACTTGTGCAGGATAGATATATTGTTATGCGGTTTGCGCACTGGTTATACGTGCATTACACTTAGATATTTTCAGCCAAAGAATGAATAATTTAGGCAGGTACAGACCATGTTTGTAGTCCTTGTACACCATGTTGCATTTTGTGTTTTTTGGTGCTTGCATCATTTAGTGTTTATAATCTGAACTACTTTGGATCATTAACTGGTTTTCAAAGTGCATGTAGCTTCACATTTCTCAAGTTATGTTGATTTCCGGAGTGCAAGTGCCTTCGTATTTTTTAAGTTAAATGTTCGCCCCTGGTAACTTGAATTCGTGGATCAGCCACTGCACACAAATCATACACGAATGCCAGTACAAATTAAATGACATGCAGGGACATACGCTAGCTTGTTGTACAGGCTCACTACAGCTCTGCTTGCGCTTGGGATGTTCCATGTACAAGTCCATGTTACCACTTGCTTGGATGTGCAGGCCTTGTGCTCCTTGCATCCCCCTCTACATTTTTGACACGGCGAATGGTTGATCAAATAAGAGGAATCGACCTTGATGTTGTACCGGAGGACAGATACTTGCAAGGTTATACAGGTGTGCAGGATGTGTACCATATCCCGTAGCGCCGTCATGCTTTGCTAAAAAATGGATTTGCTTATTTCAGATGATATCTCCAGAAGAAATAAGAGTTAAAGTCAAAGTTGCGTAGGCGTGTAAGCTAAGATAGCAGTGAAAGGATATCCAAACATCGTCGGAGCAGTGCACAAGGGAGTGATGTGTGGATACCTAGTTCAGGCCAACGTTTGGGCATGCTCGCCTAGCTAGAGTGCGGGTCACTTCAGAGCCGTTGAGGGTGATGCGCTGGCATTGGCTGGCCGCGCATGGATGCAGATCTTGAGTGGCAGCGGAGTGCTACGATGCGGTGGATGAGACCGTTGGTAAAGCCCCAACGGCCTTGGGGGGCGGAGGTGCAACGATGTGCTTGGTGAAGTAGCCCCGGTGAGCTGGGAGACGGTGTCAGTGAAGCGCACCTCATGCGGTGGAACTCGGTGTCTGTGAGGCACGTCGGTTGCGGCGGCCGATGTTGTCGGTGGACCACCCGGTTGTCACGACCGGTTTTCCAATAAAAATATTTATTGAGAAACCAATCTTTTGAGTCCGGTATGAGAGAAATCCTCCTCACTGGTAGACAAATTCTTGAACAATAAGCCAGTAGCATAGGATATATTACAGGGTTGAGCTAGGGCTGCTCAACAAATTATTACAAGCGCGCCAATAATTATACATAATGGCGGATATAACACAATGGTGTGGTGGCATACTACTGACTCGAGGATAAAGTGATGGTGGAATAACACAGTGGGGAGTGTGATAACACGACTCTCAAACTGGCATCTCATCGAGCGTCGAGGTGAGGCTCGATAAATTTATTCGGGTTGCGGAAGCGGATATAAAACAATGACCAAAACTAGGGTCGCACGAGACTGACTGGGATTCCTCTAGGCGTCGGACTCGCTATCGAACTCTTCATCCATGAGATCGCCTTCGTCAGCATCTGGCCAAATCAACAAGCCAGTGAGTACTTTGAAAGTACTCGCAAGACAGTTCGGACGTAAGATATAACAAATGCATGCATGAATGCGTCATGATTAATTCACCAATGTACATTTAAAGTATTAGCAAGCAAGGTAAGCAAAGAGGGAATCGGCGGTAGTCCACCTGAAATCCCGACAGAAATATAAATGGAAACCGATCGGGTGTCTGAAGCGATGCCTCGAAAGGTGAACAAATAAATAAAGGAGAAAATCATGCCACAGTCGGGCGTCTTAGCGACACCACATAAAGGGCTTTAAAAGAAATGCCACAGTCGGACGTCGGGGCGACATCACAAAAAGGGCTTTAAAAGAAATGCCACAGTCGGACGTCGGGGCGACATCACAGAGAGGGCTTTAAAAGAAATGCCACAGTCGGACGTCGGGGGCGACATCACAGGAAGGGCTTTAAAAGAAATGCCACAGTCGGACGTCGGGGCGACATCACAGAAAGGGCTTTAAAAGAAATGCCACAGTCGGACGTCGGGGCGACATCACAGAAAGGGCTTTAAAAGAAATGCCACAGTCGGACGTCGGGCGACATCACAGAAAGGGCTTTATTCAAAAGTAAATAATACTCATAATAAATATTCAATTCATGATAATAAACAGGTTAGTCCACCCACAGGAATAACATTTAACCAGACTTAGCACTCATGGGATTCACCGGAGTCTCTGTCATCAAACTGATACTGTTAGGACAAGATAATACGAATTTGGACATGGAATAGATGATTCAAGGAATGTATGACTCTGCAGAGTTTGTACAAAATTTTTCCCACAACCAACGGATTTCCGTAGTCACGAAGGACTAGTTCCGTTTACGGTTTTTCGGAAGAAAACACAGCTATCTAGTACACACACATCCTACCTCTCGATGCCAGGACTCACCCTAGACATCGTCCAAGAAAAACTTTTGAGACGGGGAGATCACAATCTCGAATAGCATGGGATCAAATTTATATACGCGCGCTCTAAGGGGTGCCCCCCTCTCGGTCCCAACCGGAAACACCCATGCCCCCCTGACCGGATGACTGGCTTTAATCCAGGGCCATGGAACCATCATCCCGTCCTCTCCTTTTGGTGTGTACCAGGAAAGCGGTTTGCAACTTACTAAACCATATTCCTTGCGGAAAACATGTGGTAGTACAGGGAAGGAAATGAGAGGAACTGGACCGATACGGTTTGACACTGAAGTCATATAGTCTGGCATAAGACTGGCATGCTACGACACTGCCATCTTACCCATCCTCATGCCAACACATGGCCATTCATACTCACATCCATCCACTTATGGATCATCGAACTCACTTACCTCAACATTGCATAAAATAACGTTCATCGGTATGCTCATCAACATGCCATGAGACTAACTAAATGCAAAACATGCCAAGACACTCATCATATCAAAATTTCAAACATGCTTGCCTGGTTCAGAGTAGTCGGAGCCTAGCTCGGTGAAGTTTGCGGCTCCGTCACCTCCTTCGGTATCTACGGTATAAAGAAAATATATGCGCTATCGTAAATACCAAGGGGTGCACAAAAAGTATTCCAAATATTTTTCAAATAATTCTGATAAAAAACTAGACAAAATTTTAAAGAGAACGGAAATAGAATCAATCCAAAATACCTTTCTGTTTAAAAGTTATAAGGGTTTTAATCCAGGGACTCATCTGTAATGAAACAGAAAGTTTCCAGGGGCTAGTTTATAAAAACAGAAAACACTCCGGCAGAAACTACGCCAGCCCAAAGGGAAAGCGCATTTGGCAAAAGGCGTTTTCAGAAAACGCTTCGTTTAGAAAGGACAGAGAGGCTGACAGCGGGTCCCACTTGTCATGTTTAAACTTTCAAATGGGAGGGACGAGGCTCGTCGGCGCCCGAGGGCTGCGGTGGTCGCCGGCGGCGATCCACAGCGAGGTAAGGGGATCGGAGGTTACCAACGTGCTCACCGTGTCCTTCCGCAACGGTGGGTGGTGGTGTTGGTCGCCGGGGAGCACCACGTCGACGGCGGTCTCAACTCCGGCGGACGGTGGTTCGGGCGTGGATGGAGCTCGTCGGAGAGGACTGTAAAGGCCAAATTGATGAGGGGGTTAGAGTACTAGGTGTGAGAGAGGGCTACGGACGAGGTTTGGGCGCCGGAGATGGCCTCACCGGAGTGAATCAAGCTGGAGGCCGAGGCGGAGCAAGGCGGCCGGAGTTGGGGAAGGAGACCTCCTCGAGGTCCTCCTGGTGGCTTGGCAGGGTCCTGGGGAGGTGCAGTGAAGGTGCGTGCTCGAGGGCGAGCTCGGATTCCTTTTTATAGGCGATTCGAGGCGGTGGCCGAGAACGGGGTTCTCCGGCGAAGCTTACGGCGGCGCAGGGCATTGGTCGGGGAGGATTAGGGGTTGAGCGCCGTCGTGGGGGTTCAATGGGTCCGTTTAGGTGCTAAACTGGCTGGGGTTTGGGTGTTTGGGTCGAGCTTGACGGAACGGGGGTGGCGCGGCCCGTCGGCGGCAGGGAGCACGTTCCGTGCTTGCCGGGCCACGGTGATGGTGCCACGGGCGTGCGCTGGCATGCATGAGGCCACGCGGAGAGCCAGGGGGCTTTGGGCGGCGCTGAACGGCGTTCTGCCGTGGTGTGCCTTCTGTCGGCCGCCACGGGAGGTCCCGACGCCGCAGAAGACGCCGGCGAGGGCGGGCCAGCGTGCCACCGACGCCAGGAAGGCTCCACGCACGCGTGTGAAGCTCCGGACAAGAGGGAGGGGCTGCGAGCATCGAGCCAAGCGCACTGTGAGCTTGTGACTGAACTCTGAAGAAAACGACACTGTAAAACTGAATTTTACTGAACTTTACTGAAAATGCAAAGAACAGTGCAGCTTCAGGTGTTCGACAGAATGCTTTTGGCATCTAGGGATTTTTCCTTGAGCTGAAATTGGTGGAGTGGCTTCTCATTGCTCTAGTAGGCTGCATGATTTTTGGTGGAATTTTTGGAGAGTGTGGATATGAATTTCATCAAATTTGTCAAATCTGGTCCAAACTTGCAGTGAGTGAAATTTGAAATATTTGAAAAGAAGAAGAGTGGATCAAGATGGTTCTAGGTTGTGGGTACTAAAGACAATCCAGGGAAGTTGGTTTGGGATAAAAACTCAAAGGCAAAGTGGTACTTGCTTTGAAAAACACTTAGGCTCAAAATAATTGGCAGAAATGTTTTGGGAGATAAAATAATTGAAATAAAATCCAAAACTTGTTTGGACTTGTTGAGACAGAGGATTTAAATTGCTCAAAGGTGGAGGGAGGGGTTTTGAGAAGATTTACTATAGGAGACATGGTAAAACCATGGGTGGTTTCAAAAAGAAAGAAGTCCCAAAACTCCTAGGGTTTCTTTTTTTTTAATTGAAAATAAATAAGTTTGAGAGGGTAACAACCAGAAGGAAAAGCTTCAAAAAATTCGACACCAAATTTGAAAGGGAAAAGAAAATCCTTGCCAAAGGAAAGGAAGTTTTTAAGAGGAAGGATTTCTGGAAAAGAAATTTTAAATGCCCTCTTTTAAAATCCAACAAAGTTTTTGATGAAAACCAAATTAAAATTTTGGAGTGTCACAACACCTACCCCCTTAGGAAAAATCTCGTCCCCGAGATTCCAGCTGATCCTTAAATAAGTGTGGATGCTCTATCCGAAGAAAATCCTCTCTTTCCCAAGTTGCTTCACTGTCGGTGTGATTGCTCCACTGGACTTTGAAAAACTTGATGGTCTTCTGTCGGGTCCTCCTTTCAGACCCCTCTAATATTCTTACGGGACGTTCCCAATAAGTGAGGTCTGGCTGCACGTCAATGTTTTCATGGGATACTTGTTTCTCTGGGTTGCTTACGCACTTCCTCAATTGCGAGACATGGAACACGTCGTGGACATCGGATAATTCCTCGGGTAAGTCTAGCTGGTAGGCTACCGTGCCTCTTCGTGCCCTTATACAGAAAGGTCCGATGAATCTTGGTGCTAGCTTCCCTTTAATCTTGAATCGTTGCAATCCTCTCATAGGGGTTACTCTCAGGTATACGAACTCACCGGGTTCGAAGCTGACCCTACGATGTTTCTGATCATAATAACTCTTCTGTCGACTTTGAGCGGTCTTAAGTCGGTCTCTGATTAGCTTGACCTTTTCCTTGGCTTCTCTGAGCATGTCTGGTCCAAAGATGCGGCTGTCTCCGGTCTCTGACCAATTTAACGGGGTACGACATCTTCGTCCGTATAAAGCCTCAAATGGTGCCATTTGTAGGCTGGCCTGGTAGCTATTGTTGTACGCGAACTCGGCGTATGGCAGGCTTTCTTCCCAACTGGTTCCATATGTGAGGACACATGCTCTCAGCATGTCTTCTAAAACCTGGTTTACGCGTTCTGTTTGTCCATCAGTCTGTGGGTGGTATGCGGTACTGAAGGCTAGTTGGGTTCCCAGAGCCTGTTGTAAATGCTCCCAAAATCTTGAGACGAACTGAGTGCCTCTGTCGGATATTATAGTCTTCGGGACACCGTGCAGACAAACTATGCGGGAAAGATAAATCCTGGCAAGCCTCTGAGTGGTGTGGGTCGTCTTTATTGGAATAAAGTGTGCCACTTTGGTTAACCTGTCAGTGATGACCCATATGGCATCATTCCCGTGTCGTGACCGAGGTAGTCCGACAATGAAATCCATCCCTATTTCATCCCATTTCCACTCAGGTATTTTGTTCGGTTGCAGTAGTCCGGCTGGTCTCTGATGCTCAGCTTTTATGCGTTGACATGAGTCGCAACATGCAATGAAGGTGGCTATGTCCCTCTTCATACCGTGCCACCAAAATCTTTCCTGAATATCTTTATACATTTTGGTTCCTCCAGGGTGGATCGAGTACGGGGCGGTGTGGGCTTCAGCTAAAATTTGCTGTTTAAGGTCTTCTATGTTTGGCACGCAGAGCCTTTCTCCGTACCATAATATTCCTTCATTGTCTATGACGAATTCCGAGGCCTTGCCCATACTCAACTTTCTTTTGATGCCTTCGATGCTGGTGTGACCGGGCTGAGCTCCTTTAATTTTCCCCACAAGGTCGGGTTGTATTTCCAAGTTTGATATGGTGCCTTCTGCTACCATTATCAAGTTGAGCTTGGCAAATTCTTGTTGGAATTCGGGCCTCAAGCTGTGCAGATTGTTTTCGTCGGAGCTGGGGTTCCGACTAAGAGCATCGGCCACTACATTTGCTTTTCCTGGATGGTAATGGATACCAACATCATAATCCTTTACCAATTCCAACCAGCGTCGTTGCCGTAAATTTAGTTCTGGCTGCGTGAAAATATATTTGAGACTTTTGTGATCCGTATATATTTCACATCGATTCCCAAGTAAGAAATGCCTCCATTCCTTGAGTGCATGAATAACTGCTGCCATTTCTAAGTCATGAGTGGGATAATTTTCCTCATGCTTGCGAAGTTGCCTTGAAGCGTAGGCGACAACCTTGCCTTCCTGCATCAACACGCATCCGAGACCCTTTCTGGACGCGTCACAATATACTTCAAAATTCTTGTGTATGTCGGGTACAATTAATACCGGTGTTGTCGTTAATTTCCGCTTTAGTTCTTGGAAACTTTTCTCGCAGGCTTCTGTCCATTCAAACTTCTTATCTTTCTTGAGTAACTGCGTCATAGGCTTGGCTATGGTGGAGAATCCTTCAATAAATCTGCGGTAATATCCTGCCATTCCCAAGAAACTCCGTATGTCCGTTACGCTGGCTGGTGACTTCCAGCCAAGTACGGCCTTGACTTTCTCTGGGTCCACTGCGATACCGTCTTGGGTCAGTACGTGGCCTAGAAAGCCTACTTGTCTTAGCCAAAATTCGCACTTGCTGAACTTGGCATACAATTGGTGTTTTCTGAGCTCTCCTAGCACAATCCTGAGATGTTCTGCGTGCTCTTCTGGTGTCTTGGAGTATACCAGAATATCGTCGATGAATACCACGACGAACTTGTCCATAAACTTCATAAATACTTTGTTCATGAGGTGAACAAAATATGCGGGGGCGTTAGTTAATCCAAATGGCATCACTGTGAACTCGTACAGTCCATATCTGGAGGTGAAGGCTGTTTTGGGGATATCTTCCGTTCGTACCTTCAATTGATGGTATCCTGACCTTAAGTCAATTTTTGAGAATACCTTGGCCTGAGCGAGTTGATCAAACAAATCGTTTATCCTTGGCATCGGGTATTTGTTTTTGACTGTGACCATGTTAAGTGCTCGATAGTCAATACACAATCTCAGCGTTCCATCCTTCTTTTTGGCAAATAAAATTGGTGATCCCCAAGGTGAGGAGCTGGCTCGAATGTATCCTTTGTCTAGCAATTCCTTTATTTGTTTCTTCAACTCAACTAATTCGGATGGTGCCATTCGGTACGGTTTCTTGTATATGGGGGTGGTTCCTGGTGCGAGCTCAATGCTGAATTCTATCTCTCGGTCTGGTGGCATGCCTGGTAGCTCTTCAGGGAATACGTCTGGAAATTCACACACTACTGGAACCTTGTTTAGCTCAGAAACGTCCACCTTATTCAATCTCGGTTGCCGGGGTATCTTTCCCTTCCTTGGCTGACACTCTTATTGTCTTCCCTTGGTGGTGTGTGAGAATTACGGTCCTGTTGAAACAGTCGATAAAACCCTTGTTGGTGGTTAGCCAGTCCATCCCTAGGATGACATCCAGTCCTTTATTTTCCAACACAATAAGATTTGCGTGAAACTCCAATCCTTCGAACTCAATGACCACATTCTGACAGTAATTCTGAGTAACTTGCTGAATCCCAGGGGACTTGATGATCATGGATTTCTCCAAAGGAAGCATTGAAAAATTATTTTGCAAAGCAAAACTTTTCGAAATGAAAGAGTGAGAAGCTCCAGAATCAAACAAAACCATTGCAGGTATTGTGTTGACAGGAAACGTACCGAGTACGATATCCGGAGCATTTTGTGCCTCCTCTTTGGTTACGTGGTTCAGATGACCCTTCCTGTGGTTATTGTTGGGATTGAAATTGTTTCGCTTGGGCGCTGAATTATTGCCGCCGTTGTTCGGCTTTGGGGTTGAGTTCCTAGGCTTGGGACACTGCTTGGCATAGTGTCCTTCCTCTCCACAGGCGTAACAAGTAACGCCGGGGCGATATGTGAACTCCTTGTCCCTTGCATGAAAATTCTTGATTGGGCGTGAGACATTGGATGAGGATTTGTGCGTCCCACCCTTTTGAAAATCTGTCTTGCTTCGGTGATTGCGAGCATGGTTAGTCTGGTCCCTTTTTCGCTTGCGGATATCTTCCAGACTGCGTCTCTCATTTTCCAGAGTAATGGCTTTGTCCACCAGTGTTTTAAAATCAGGAAAAGTGTGCACGACCAGTTGGCATTTAAGCGCGGGCGCCAGACCGTCAAGGAATTTCTCCATCTTCTTGATTTCAGTCATACGCTCTTCATTGGCGTAGCGGGACAATAGAGTAAATTGACTGTTGTAATCTGACACTGTCATGTTCCTTTGTTTGAGGTCATCGAACTCTCTCTTCTTGATTTTCATAATACTCTTAGGAATGTGTGCACCACGGAAACCTTCCTTGAAATCATCCCAGGTTATGTCATTTTCGTTGGGATGCATGTGCAGAAAATTCTCCCACCACGATGCGGCTGCTCCTGTGAGATAGTGCGGAGCATACAATACCTTTTCGGGGTCTGAACATTTTGCAATAATTAATTTCCTCTCCATATCTCGAAGCCAGTCCTCGGCTTCAAGAGGTTTGTCAGTGTGAGAAAATGTTTGGGGACGTGTCTTCTGAAGCTCAGATAACTTGGATTGCTGCTGATACTGTCCATGGTGATTCCCCATGTTGATGACTTGGTTCATCATTTCACGATGTTGTTGCTGACTCTGTTCATAAAGGCGGCACATTTGGGAAAGTGCCGTTTCACTGTTCTGTTGACTCGACTGCCCTTGTGTGAAATTGTTGCCTGGTTGAGTGTCATAATCTTCCTCTGGCGGAGTAGGCATGGAGCGAGTCCAAGGACGAGACATTTTTCACTCTGGGGATATATTTTGTAAAACTCATAAGAAAAGCGAAGATGGTCGCAAAAACAAATCCAAAATTGCACAAGGATGGCAAATAATTTAAATGACCAAGATCACTTAAGAAAACAAATCGAATTGCGCACGGAGAAGGACTGCTCATTACATATCTTACACGCGGGCGATAATTATACAATACATCACTCAGGATATGCGTACATAATCCTGACATGTTATTTAGGCAAGTGCACTTCTCCAGTTCCTACATGATGCGCAAACAGGCTACTCCTCACAACCTATGTACATATCTTACAAAGCGGTACATCGCATGACGGGCAAGCGCACTCAGCCGGAAATGTTGACGATCTCCTTGGCCCTGCCAAGGGTGAGGCGCAGTGAGGCTGGGGACTCGACCTCCTCCTCACTAATAGGCTCCGGACGTGAAGGGCTGCGTCGGGTAGATGGAGCGGGTGCCAGGGGCGGAGCAACACGAATAGGAGTAGGCACAGCGGGTGGTGCAGTGCGCGCTGAAGTGGGCGCAATGGCCTGGTTGAACTCTTCGGTGGTAGGCAGGCGACGAGTAGGTGCATAAGATGCTGATGACGAGACAAAAGTCAGTGGCGGTGCGGCGGGCAGGAGCTCCCTCCTGTTGGCGGCACAGCCATGGACTGAGTCCATGCGGGCAGCTACGAAGTCGTCCACCAGGTTGTCGAAGGCTGCCTCCAGAGCCCGGAGATACTCAATAAGCATCTCAAAAGCCTCATCTCGTTCTCCTCTGGGGCAGGAGAATGCGTAGTGACAGGTGTAAGACACATGGCATGGAAGATAGCGGTAGCGACGAGTCTTCATCGCGGGAAGGACATCCCTGAGGCGAGCTATCACCTCACGGGCTGCCATCTGCATAGCATGCCTCTCCGTAGGCATGGCTCTTCCCACGAATCGGAAGCGGCGTAACTCACCACGCCCTCCCCTGAACTGCACCGTGGCCTGGTGCATGGTCAGACTGTCGTTGACCTTGTGCTGGTAGAGTGTGAAGATTGGGCGCACAGACGGCCCCATCGCGACCTAAACGATGAAGGAGAGAAGCTTGACGAACCCATCGGGCACGTTGGCGAAGGTCTGAGACTCGCAGCTGTTGTCGGCCATCTACAAAGGTAAGCAAAAATTTTGAATGGTCAGATCATAAATTTATGCTGATAGTCAGAAAATGACTACAATTGCAAAAATATAAATTAGCTCTATCATGCTAATAACCAATTAGCGATCGCACCTAGTGGCTTCCTACAGTAAGTATGGCTCTGGTACCAAGCTTGTCACGACCGGTTTTCCAATAAAAATATTTATTGAGAAACCAATCTTTTGAGTCCAGTATGAGAGAAATCCTCCTCACTAGTAGACAAATTCTTGATACAATAAGCCAGTAGCATAGGATATATTACAGGGTTGAGCTAGGGCTGCTCAACAAATTATTACAAGCGCGCCAATAATTATACATAATGGCGGATATAACACAATGGTGTGGTGGCATACTACTGACTCGAGGATAAAGTGATGGTGGAATAACACAGTGGGGAGTGTGATAACACGACTCTCAAACTGGCATCTCATCGAGCGTCGAGGTGAGGCTCGATAAATTTATTCGGGTTCCGGAAGCGTATATAAATCAGTGACCAAAACCAGGGTCGCACGAGACTGACTGGGATTCCTCTAGGCGTCGGACTCGCTATCGAACTCTTCATCCATGAGATCGCCTTCGTCAGCATCTGGCCAAATCAACAAGCCAGTGAGTACTTTGAAAGTACTCGCAAGACAGTTCGGACGTAAGATATAACAAATGCATGCATGAATGCGTCATGATTAATTCACCAATGTACATTTAAAGTATTAGCAGGCAAGGTAAGCAAAGAGGGAATCGGCGGTAGTCCACCTGAAATCCCGACAGAAATATAAATGGAAACCGATCGGGTGTCTGAAGCGACGCCTCGAAAGGTGAACTAATAAATAAAGGAGAAAATCATGCCACAGTCGGGCGTCTTAGCCACACCAGATAAAGGGCTTTAAAAGAAATGGCACAGTCGGACGTCGGGGCGACATCACAAAAAGGGCTTTAAAAGAAATGCCACAGTCGGACGTCGGGGCGACATCACAGAGAGGGCTTTAAAAGAAATGCCACAGTCAGACGTCGG
>NC_057804.1:567139801-567167942 GCF_018294505.1 Triticum aestivum
GACGTCGGGGCGACATCATAGAAAGGGCTTTAAAAGAAATGCCACAGTCGGACGTCGGGGCGACATCACAGAAAGGGCTTTAAAAGAAATGCCACAGTCGGACGTCGGGGCGACATCACAGAAAGGGCTTTAAAAGAAATGCCACAGTCGGACATCGGGGCGACATCACAAAAAGGGCTTTATTCACAAGTAAATAATACTCATAATAACTATTCAATTCATGATAATAAACAGGTTAGTCCACCCACAGGAATAACATTTAACCGGACTTAGCACTCATGGGATTCACCGGAGTCTCTGTCATCAAACTGATACTGTTAGGACAAGATAATAAGAATTTGGACATGGAATAGATGATTCAAGGAATGTATGACTCTGCAGAGTTTGTACAAAAATTTTCCCACAGCCAACGGATTTCCGTAGTCACGAAGGACTAGTTCCGTTTATGGTTTTTCGGAAGAAAACACAGCTATCTAGTACACACCCATCCTACCTCTCGATGCCAGGACTCACCCTAGACATTGTCCAAGAAAAACTTTTGAGACGGGGAGATCACAATCTCGACTAGCATGGGATCAAATTTATATACGCGCGCTCTAAGGGGTGCCCCCCTCTCGGTCCCAACCGGAAACACCCATGCCCCCTGACCGGATGACTGGCTTTAATCCAGGGCCATGGAACCATCATCCCGGCCTCTCCTTTTGGTGTGTACCAGGAAAGCGGTTTGCAACTTACTAAACCATATTCCTTGCAGAAAACATGTGGTAGTACAGGGAAGGAAATGAGAGGAACTGGACCGATACGGTTTGACACTGAAGTCATATAGTATGGCATAAGACTGGCATGCTACGACACTGCCATATTACCCATCCTCATGCCAACACATGGCCATTCATACTCACATCCATCCACTTATGGATCATCGAACTCACTTACCTCAACATTGCATAAAATAACGTTCATCGGTATGCTCATCAACATGCCATGAAACTAACTAAATGCAAAACATGCCAAGACACTCATCATATCAAAAGTTCAAACATGCTTGCCTGGTTCAGAGTAGTCGGAGCCTAGCTCGGTGAAGTTTGCGGCTCCGTCACCTCCTTCGGTATCTACGGTATAAAGAAAATATATGCGCTATCGTAAATACCAAGGGGTGCACAAAAAGTATTCCAAATATTTTTCAAGTAAATCTGATAAAAAACTAGACAAAATTTTAAAGTGAACATAAAAAGAATCAATCAAAAATACCTTTCTGTTTAAAAGTTATAAGGGTTTTAATCCAGGGACTCATCTGTAATGAAATAGAAAGTTTCCAGGGGCTAGTTTATAAAAACAGAAAACGCTTCGGCAGAAACTACGCCAGCCCAAAGGGAAAGCGCATTTGGCAGAAGGCGTTTTCAGAAAACGCTTCATTTAGAAAGGACAGAGAGGCTGACAGCGGGTCCCACTTGTCATGTTTAAACTTTCAAATGGGAGGGACGAGGCTCGTCAGCGCCCGAGGGCTGCGGTGGTCGCCGGCGGCGATCCACGGCGAGGTAAGGGGATCGGAGGTTACCAACGTGCTCACCGTGTCCTTCCGCAACGGTGGGTGGTGGTGTTGGTCGCCGGGGACCACCACGTCGACGGCGGTCTCAACTCCAGCGGACGGTGGTTCGGGCGTGGATGGAGCTCATCGGAGAGGACTGCAAAGGCCAAATTGATGAGGGGGTTAGAGTACTGGGTGTGAGAGAGGGCTACGGACGAGGTTTGGGCGCCGGAGATGGCCTCACCGGAGTGAATCAAGCTGGAGGCCGAGGCGGAGCAAGGCGGCCGGAGTTGGGGAAGGAGACCTCCTCGAGGTCCTCCTGGTGGCTTGGCAGGGTCCTGGGGAGGTGCAGTGAAGGTGCGTGCTCGAGGGCGAGCTCGGGTTCCTTTTTATAGGCGATTCGAGGCGGTGGCCGAGAACAGGGTTCTCCGGCAAAGCTTACGGCGGCGCAGGGCATTGGTCGGGGAGGATTAGGGGTCGAGCGCCGTCGTGGGGGTTCAATGGGTCCGTTTAGGTGCTAAACTGGCCGGGGTTTGGGTGTTTGGGTCGAGCTCGACGGAACGGGGGTGGCGCGGCCCGTCGGCGGCAGGGAGCACGTTCCGTGCTTGCCGGGCCACGGTGATGGTGCCACGGGCGTGCGCTGGCATGCATGAGGCCACGCGGAGAGCCAGGGGGCTTTGGGCGGCGCTGAACGGCGTTCTGCCGTGGTGTGCCTTCTGTCGGCCGCCACGGGAGGTCCCGACGCCGCAGAAGACGCCGGCGAGGGTGGGCCAGCGCACCACCGACGCCAGGAAGGCTCCACGCACGCGTGTGAAGCTCCGGACAAGAGGGAGGGGCTGCGAGCATCGAGCCAAGCGCATTGTGAGCTTGTGACTGAACTCTGAAGAAAACGACACTGTAAAACTGAATTTTACTTTTACTAAAAATGCAGAGAACAGTGCAGCTCAGGTATTCGACAGAATGCTTTTGGCATCTAGGGATTTTTCCTTGAGCTGAAATTTGGTGGAGTGGCTTCTCATTTCTCTAGTAGGCTGCATGATTTTTGGTGGAATTTTTGGAGGAGTGTAGATATGAATTTCATCAAATTTGTCTAATCTGGTCCAAACTTGCAGTGAGTGAAATTTGAAATATTTGAAAAGAAGAAGAGTGGATCAAGATGGTTCTAGGTTGTGGGTACTAAAGACAATCCAGGGAAGTTGGTTTGGGATAAAAACTCAAAGGCAAAGTGGTACTTGCTTTGAAAATCACTTAGGCTCAAAATAATTGGCAGAAATGTTTTGGGAGATAAAATAATTGAAATAAAATCCAAAACTTGTTTGGACTTGTTGAGACAGAGGATTTAAATTGCTCAAAGGTGGAGGGAGGGGTTTTGAGAAGATTTACTATAGGAGACATGGTAAAACCATGGGTGGTTTCAAAAAGAAAGAAGTCCCAAAACTCCTAGGGTTTCTTTTTTTTAAATGAAAATAAATAAGTTTGAGAGGGTAACAACCAGAAGGAAAAGCTTCCAAAAATTCAACACCAAATTTGAAAGGGAAAAGAAAATCCTTGCCAAAGGAAAGGAAGTTTTTAAGAGGAAGGATTTCTGGAAAAGAAATTTTAAATGCCCTCTTTTAAAATCCAACAAAGTTTTTGATGAAAACCAAATTAAAATTTTGGAGTGTCACAACACCTACCCCCTTAGGAAAAATCTCGTCCCCGGGATTTCAGCTGATCCTTAAATAAGTGTGGATGCTCTGTCCGAAGAAAATCCTCTCTTTCCCAAGTTGCTTCACTGTCGGTGTGATTGCTCCACTGGACTTTGAAAAACTTGATGGTCTTCTGTCGGGTCCTCCTTTCAGACCCCTCTAATATTCTTACGGGACGTTCCCGATAAGTGAGGTCTGGCTGCACGTCAATGTTTTCATGGGATACTTGTTTCTCTGGGTTGCTTACGCACTTCCTCAATTGCGAGACATGGAACACGTCGTCTGCCTGGTGCGCCTACATTTGAGAATGCCTTTGTGTCCATGACATGTGGGCCCAACAGGTGGCTGGCCCACATGTCAGTCACCCAAGGGCAGTTGCCTTTAAGGCACCGAAGCAGCGTCCACCACGACACAACCCTGGTCTGCCTGGTGCGCCTACATTTGAGAATGCAAACGAAACGAATCTTCTTTCATTTGCAAACGAATCTGTATGTATTACCATGCCCGTGTTTTCCTTGCAATAATTAGTCATTCGAAATGAGATACTCCATCCGTTCACTTTTGTAAGTCATTTCAGAAAACTTAAAATGAACTGTTTTGCACATTGTCTAAAATGTCTTCAAGGTCTTTTAAAAGTGAACAGAGGGAGTACTATAAATTAATTAATGAGGAGTTATTTAAAAAAATCAAAACGGTACCCACACTAACGTGGATTAGAGTGTGTGACATAATTAGTTATTTGAATTAGAGTGTGTGTCATGTAGTTAGTTATTTGAATTAGAGTGTGTGTCATGTAGCGATCTCCAGTTCTAACATGGATTTCGCATTTCACTGTATCCATGCTACTTTTTTTAATACAAATTCATATGTATATGATGAACACCATGGTAGTGAGAAAACTTTTGGATGGATTCAAACATATGACCTACAAAATAGCACAACAAATTGAGTCAATGTCAACTTTTCGAAACTTAGTATGGCACGAATTCAAAATAATTACCCGTATGCCTGGTCCTCGATTCAAATCTTACAATGTACACCGAATTGAAACATCAATATTAAGTCTCGTACTATGTACATTCAAATATTGTTTTTAGCCCCCCCCCCGCCCCCCCCGCGCGCGCACAAACGCTACATACTTCCTGTATCGGTCAATCTTCCTCTCCTAACCACCTTAGCAAGCTATCGGTTTCCAACACATGTTCATTCTTTCTCTCCATGTTTCAATCTCTAAGTCTCTCAACTACACAACCCCTTTTTCCACTTGTGTTACCAAATGTATTTTCCTCACACACCCGCCATTGCACCCCATGCCGATCTCTCTCTCTCTCTCCCCCTCTCCCTCTCACCCTCTCGCGCTAAATACATGCATTGCCTATCTAGCCCCCCCAACCTCTCGTGCGCATGTTGTATATCTAGGTCACTCCCTCGAGACTGTCTCACTCTTTCTTCCGCACGGTGGGCTACACTCGCTCAATCTCGCTCTCTTTATCTGAGTCTCGTTTAACCTCGTTTTCTTTCACACACAAATGATATATCTCCCTGTTCGGGCCTCGATCGACACACTCTATACTCTCTCACGCAGATTGTCTATCTAGGTCAGTCCATCCAAGCCGCCGCCAGTCTTTCGACCTCATGGTGGGCCACGCCCACTCAATCTCTCTCTCTCTCTATATATATATATGTATATGTATATATTCGTATGTCTCAATTGACCTCGCTCTTTCTCGGACAAAAACGATATATCACCATGTTTGAGCCCAATTGGACCTATTCACATTGTATACTCTCTCATGCACATCGTCTATCTAGGTCACTCTCTCCAACCCGTCTCACTCTTTCGATCGCACGGCTCCTATGTGATCGGTTGACCTTGCCTCCTCCCACACACAAAATATATCTACATGTCTGTGACTAGATCATCTCTCAAGCTCTAGCTTACAGCCCTCACCCTTACCAAAAGCTCAATCGGACAATATCTCTCCGGAGCATATATATTTGTTCAATGAATGTCGGACCACACTCACTTTGTCTCTCTATCTATATGTCTCTCGATTGACCCCGCTTTCTCACACCGTATATTCCACGCGTTGAAGCTACTACCTCTCCATCCCTCACAAAGACGGAGCTATTTACATTGCGAGGGGCACTCCAACCTTGGATTAATTTGTGTAGGCATTTATTCCGGTCAGCTTAGATTATATTTTCGTAGCATTCGGCCCACAACTACTCCAAACACCGTTGCAAACCATGCAACTCCCCTAGTTGATTTCCCTCTGGCTCGGTCATCTCTCTCTTGCACGTCCTTTCTCACCTTCAACATCGCACCATGGTATTATTGAAAAAACTATGTTGGTCTCTTTAATTATTACAAATAATCTACAAAACTACACACCGATAGTCCACTTGGAATGGAACAAATTTTGACCCACAAATTAAAGTGCTACAAACTACACACCAAGGGGCCCACATGTCATGAAACAAATTTGGACCCATATACAAATTAAAAAATAAAGGACCAGGATCAAACATGCGACCGAGCCTTCAAGTCGCACATCAATAGGCAACATACGTAGAATAGCAATGTTTGTTGTACCCCCTTTGTTCACATAATGTTTTTATATTACCACAGCCTAATTAATGGATAACATGTAATATTATTTTTAGTACTATTCGCCTTCACTTACTGGTGGGTTCCATGTGTGCTCTCTCTCTCTCCTCCCCTTCTGCATTTAGATGCACAGGCAAACAGGAAGAACTCGCGGGCGATGTTGCCGTTGACCATATCTGGAGGCGTTCACAAGTCATGGCACCAGTTTCACGTACTAGCAGCTCTAGTGAGTGTGTACGTGCAATGCATGTTAATTTGGAAGTATACTAAGTGGATGCGGATATTAACTACTAGGATATTATTTGCGTGTTGTCATGTGATTAGCACTATTTTTGGCATGAAATTAACTGCACGCTAAACGTGTTGAGCGCTCGACATTGAAGCAGTCTAGGTCGTTGGATGAAAAGGAATACATGTGGCTTGATGATGTTTTATATTTAATTTGATACGGCTCTAGCAGAACATTCAATCGATCAAACCATACATTTCGTTTAGTCTGACTCCGACTTTAAATTATATGACGATCGATATAAAATAAACGGAAATGATAAACGTTCAGATTTTAAGCATGTCAATCCAAACGTTTTTCATGGCAAATTTAGATTACGCAGCGGCGGCGGGGGCATCTCGCTGTGTGAAGCGGCTCCTCTGCCGTGCTCTGTGTGTCGTCGGGCCACTGACCGACGGCGAAGGCGGCGGCTTGCGCCATTGTTGGCGTACTCTGGACGTTGGCCTAGCTTCAAGGAAGGCCAAAATGTTCTGGACTTCGGAGCGAGTCAACTGGCAGGAGGAGGCGACTAGCGTTGGTGCAAGGAAGCGGTCGACGGCGGCCATCCAGGCCGCTGAGGGGGGCACTGGCACCTGTGCTGGGACAGGCGTTGTCAGCGGCGCGGCGGAGACATTCGTGTGCATGGGCACCAGCACGGGCACGCACGTCAGTGCACGCGCAGGTGCATGTGCTGGCAGGTGCACGGGCACCGGCACCAGCGTGCGCGTCAGTGCACGTGCAGGCACATGCGCTCGGCGACAATGTGCATCTCCCAGCTCATCAATGCCACGGGGATGGGCACTGGCGCAGTCGGGGCGACGGGAGCCGCAACAGGAGCGGGGACAGGCGCGGCGTCTTCCCACAAGGCCAGTTCAAGCTCGTCCCAAAGGGCCTTATGTTCTTGAAACTCCGGCTGGGTGTCTTCCTCATGAAACTGGAACACTAAGGGCAGACCATCATGATGCGGCATGGCGTACGTTTAGGTCAGGCTAGTTGGAGGTAGACGACAGGAGAATCGGAGAGGAAGTGAGAGGATTGTAGCGATACCGGGTAGTGGGCGGTTGATTTTAAACTGCGGCCCCGGCGACATTAAAAGTGGGAGCAGTTGGGACGACGGTGGGCGGCGGAGCCTGGTCAAAGGGCTCGCCTCCCGGTGAGTCTGCACAGCGGTCTGCTCGCACTCCTCCCTGACAGCCACCTCAGCGGTCTACTGGCACGCCTCCCGTCGACTCACGCGCTTGCTGGGACGGCACCTGCCGATGAGAAGCGGGGAATCATGGCGGCACGTAAACGCCCACGGTTTCAATAGTGAAACCGTTCGCTTTAACGTGACAGGTCTTTGTTCCAAAATACCTTGGCTCTTCATTTGTGCAACTTGTCATAAGCAGCTTGTCTTGAATTGAAGAAAATACTTACGAAGTAATATTAGTGCCATATCACATGACCATGCTCAGTTTCAAGAATTTATGCTCACTTTTGGATTTTCTGAAATTTAAGATCCAGGATTCGAAACAATATCATAACCTGCATCATGCAATAAATTTTCAAGCCGTACATCTGTCCTATTATATTTCTTAAGAATGGATTTGGTCAAACATTTTGCTTAGTTAAACCTCCTTTCCGGTTTATAGGGATCAATTCAAAAATCTCACCAACCAAGGTAGATGGTGAGTGATGGAACAATTGTTGTAGTTTGCAAAACCACTCAATTAATGAGCTTGTTTTCCTCAAAAATTGTGTTTACGAATGCATTAATTGCAATGCATGCATGCGTAAAGTACATGCATTGGTCAATTTTCTCTTAATTCTTGCATGTAATGATTTATTGCACCTTGAAATCTAAACATGTGATGGGGAACAACCAAATTGAGACTTATAAAATGGAAAAACTAAAATTTTGAGATAAGCCCTATAAACCGGAAAGGAGGGAGTAAAAGGATAATCCCTGCATACCAGTGCATTGCCTGATATATTAACTCAAGTACTAGGCACGAACAAACGGGCTCAATTCTGTGCTCATCCTGGTGTAGTAGTATTAGTACTAGGCAATGCAGTTGACGGGTGACCTTGATGAGCGGCGACCGAGGGAATTGAACCGTGCTCGGCACGGTAGGTAACGTTGTATAGTTACTAAAGCATCCCTCCGTTGTTCATCGGTAGTCATTATGGACCGGGGACATGAGGGGAATTTCCTAGGGCTGGAATTCTGGCCGCCAGATATTTGGACTTGAAACGCTGAGGCTCGACTGGTTGGGGTTGCCTAATGTGCGTACCACGCACGCCACCGAAGGACACACGCTTGTTTTTAGGATCAACACGAGCCAAGGTGTGGCTGGTACACCGTTGGGTCCTACCATTCGAGAATACGAAAGGAACCTTTTAAATTGCCGAACGAGTCTATGTGTATTCCAATACCCGTATTTTCCTTGCAAATACTAATCTCAACGTGGTAATTGATTTATGACGAGTTGTTGAATTAGACTGAGTTTGTGATATAGTGATCTCAACGTGGATTTCACATTTCATGGTATCCCTAGTAAGTTTTCGAATGCAAATTCAAATTTAAAATATGAACAATATGGAGGTGAGAAAACTTTGTATGTATCAAGCATATGACCACACACACACAGAGACACACGCACGAACACAACAACAATCCAATAAGTATAGTGCATCTATTTTTCCAACCCATGCATGTATGGCACGAATTCAAAAATACTCCTTCTATTCCTAAATATTAGTCTTTTAAAGAGTTCAACAAGTGACTACATACGGAGCAAAATGAGTGAATCTAGACTCTAAAATATGTCTATATACATCCGTATGTGCCAGTCCATTTGAAGCCACTAAAAAAACTAATATTGAGGAACGAAGGGAGTAAAAATGTAACACATCCATGGTCCTCAGTTCAATATTTAAAATAAAGATGAAACTGAAACATGAATATTAAGTCTAGTACTACATGCAAATGTTGTGTTTAGGCGGAGCTATGATTGTCGGGGATCAACCCCTCGACCTTAGATAAAATTGTGGAGCTCTGTTTAGGGTTGTTTAGATTATATTTGTCCCCACCCTCCCAACGACTGATTGGTTGTGCATGTCCCACCCCTCCTCCCCGGGAGAATATCATGTGCCCCCATACCTTAGATGCTATATGCCGATACGAGTTGCTTGGAGCTTGTAGATCTGAGATATAGCAGCTCACATGATGTGTCTTAATTTTTTTGCAGGAAACCTTGATGAGTTTGAGAATTGCACACAATTTGTACAAAAACGACTTAGATGCCCTTTGATCCCATATCCAACGACCTCGAATCTCGTATCACCGTAGCATCTAAGATGAAGGAGGACATCATATTCTCCTGTATGTAAGAATATCATGTGCTACCACACCTTAGATGCTTTGGTGATACAAGCTCTTCGGAGGTGTTGGATTTGTGACCCAACACCTCCAATCTCCAAAAGAGTTTGGCCACTGCTTACAAGCACAAAGACTGCTCAGATGCCACTGGATCTCAGATCAAACGACCTCCAAGCTCGTATCACAGTAGCATCCGAGCCGCGATAGCACCTTATGTTTTCTCGCACGGGAGAGTATGAGGTGCTCCCACACCGTAGATTCTGTGGTGATACGAGTTCACTGAGATCTAATGGCCCACAGTAGGAGGTTTGAATGTTTTTGCAATATACGGCTGATAGAGTTTGGGAAATGCGCAGAAAGTACAAGTACTATGCATGTTCCATCTGATCACTGATCATATGACCTAGATGCTCATATCACTGTAGCGGGTAATTGAGCTACGGGGAGCACCTAATATGAGCACCGGGGAGCCGTTGGATCGAAGATGCAGCGGCACACACGAGGCCTGAACATTTTATTTGCAAAAAAAACCTTTGGAGAGTTTGGAAATTGCGCATAATCACAAAGACTACTCCCAAGCCATTGGATCTCACTTCCAACGGTGTAAAAACTCGTATCACCATAGTATCTAAGCTGTGGGGTGGATGTGATATTCTATGCCGCTATCATTCTTGTTCATAAACTCCCAAAATATGTGTAACTCGTGCCGTTACTTGTCTAACCGCGCAAAGTGTTTGTGTAAAAAAACCATCCTACGCTGAAATATCGAAACAACACATGGGGTCCCACTTGTCATTAATCAAATTTGGACCTAAAACTAACAAATCTGAAAGACGAGATTCGAACTAGCAACCTAGACTACAAAGCGTAAGTCGATAGCCTGAAAAAATGAACGGTTGTTGGCTTTGTCCCATAATTTGATTTTTCATAGTACTTGCGTTGAGTAGAGTAGAGGGAGTGCCTCGTCAACACGTGCATGACCGTTGTCTCACTTACTGGTGGGTCCTAGGTCTGCGATCTCAATCTCTCTTCTCTGCATCATCTAACCTTTGCACGGGCACACACGAAGAGTGGCGCTAGCTTGCCGTGGTGTTATTACAACTAAAAAAAAGCTTGGAAAATAGAAGAATGGCCTAGAACAAGAGACGTTGTGGCTGGTCGAGACAAAGCTAACTGTGCCACGTTGGCATGATGAAGTTGTGTGGCTAGTGGGCTGTTTTCGACTGACTGGCTGAGTCACGAGGTCGAACCATAGGTACTACGGCTGACACAGTACATTTTTACGTGCACATTTTTCCTCCGTGCCGAGACGTGGCACATCCTACCGCGCGGTTTCGGGGTCCTCCCGGGTGGTGCACGCATATATATTCTTCCTAACGTGGGACGCCCTACCGCGCGTTTTCTGGGTCCTCCTCGGTCATAGCGTCGAAGCAAGTAAATGAGTCGTCAAATCACGAAAGACCACCTTTCCCGTCGAGTACATCAGTGAAGCACGGTGGCTAGCTAGTTGGGCTAGTTCGACCGATTAGCTAGGCCGCCGCCACATTTGTTTTTTCACCCCTTTTTTTATCTACTTGCCGGCAGGTAAATTTAAATGTCCACCGTGGCGTTGCTCTGGTGTTTGGGTGCAGCAGGATTTTTAATTTTTTGATTGACAGGAGCAGGCCCGACAGGATTTTTAATTTTTTGATTGATGGGAGCAGGCGCGGCAGCAATTAGTCATGATGACTCCGCCTGTAAAAACACACTGCTCCTTGATGTGAGGAGTCATCGACTGGTGTTTTACCGTGGTGAAAACCAAAAGATTCCCCGCTTCTCGGCTGGCTCTCTCCACCTTCTCGTAGATTGCATTGCCTTTCAGCCGTTTCGCCCCCTTTGCTTCCTCTCCCCATTGCTTCTACACGGTGCCATGGAGGCCCAGCAGATCACGGAGTCCGAGGTGAGGCGCCTGACACAGGAGCTCCATGCCAAGGATGCGGAGCTTAGGGCCAAGGACGTGGAGCTCCGTGAGCTCAAGGAGGAGAGGAGTGCCAAGCTCCTCCGTTATGTGCGGGAGTTCACGGAGCTTCAAAAGCGGCAAGCGTCCACCACAAAGATGCTCGTGGCGTCGGCGGCGTTGCTACAGAAAGCGGGAGATATGATAGGCCGTTAGGGGAGCCGGCTGGAGCACGAGCGGGCCGATCGTGACAAGGTCCAGGATCGCCTCAGCCAGTTGGTGAACCAAGTTACCATGCACGTGTTGCGGCTGCGCGATGCCTACCGTCATGCCAGCGTGACGATGCCGGCCGTCGGGCTAAACCCGTTCGACCACCCGGTCGACTTCAACGAGCTACGGCTGCCTGACCTGGTCTCCTTCTTCACCTATATCTCCGAGGAGCTGAGCTGTCTCCGCGCGATGGTGGGGGCTGAGCTGGACAAGGAGGGGTTGCGGGCTGCCGTCATCATTGCCGGGCGAATCCTTTCAGGGCTCCGTCACCGGAATCCATTCGTGCCATTGGACGCCGTCTTTGACGAGCTGGCTCCTGTCGACATGGAGCAGGCTCTGCGGGTGGTTGCACCCTCCATCACCAACGTCATGCGCCTCGAGAAGCAAAGGGACTTCAGTGGTGTTTAGGCGCCCTCCGCATGGGCATGTCCATGTCTCGGCGCAACATGACCGTTGGATCACACTCAGACAATGCATATCAGTCACTGTAGCACAAAGCATGTGGGTGTATTTGTTTGCATTCTCATCTCAATATAGTTGTTTCTTCGTGTATTTTTGTCAACCTACTAGTGTGGACTCATGCACCCTTCATGGTTCATGCACTCTGCCAAACACCCAAAAGTGGGTCGAGAAGGGAACTTTTGCTCCCATCCCATGCACCCTTCATACACCATGTCTAACACTATAGGATGTGCTTCATATGGTTCATGTTTTGTGGATTACTGTAGCACCATACTCGCCGTGCGTTGTGGACCTAGTTCTGTTAACATTGATCTCACCGTTCATTCTCGACCGGACAGTCGAAAAAGCGGTACTATGTTACATATAGGAGTAGTTGACATGCGCACAACATCATTTGTTATCGTCATATCTTACTACACTAGCAACAAGATTGTGTAGTACCGACGTATGAACCACTACACAAGCCTCGTAGTAGGAGCATTGTGTATGTTCAAGTGGCTGCCGTGTTTCGCACTCCTCCGTCGTAAGAGTGGAAACGCTTGCTGTAATCATTTTTTTCTTCAGAATGAAAAACAGTGGACACGCTCTACCGTGCGGATTCTCCTCCATCCATGCACTAAATTACTCACTTTTGCCGACGTGTGGGACAACCAGCACCTGGGTCCACCAGCCATGCACTAAATTACTCCGTAGTAGAGTGACGGTAGACTACCCCGATCGAACTGCCGCAGTAATGCCCAATGAGCCGTCAAATCACAAAACCCCCTCCTTTCCAGTAGTAAGTTGGACGAACAAAGCAACCATCCTTTCACTCTTCTCTCTCAGCTTCCTCTCTTGAAGAAAACCCCCACTCGCTTCTCTTCTCCCTCATCTCGTTCCTCCTTTCACTCTTCTCTCTCAGCTTCCTCTCTTGGATGGACGCCGGAGCACTGGCCGACGTGATGTCTATGGCTCTGGCCAAAACCGTCGAGGCTCATGGTACGAAGAAGCACAAGCACCCCGCCAAGACTATCGCATGCAAGCTCAAAGCCATCGCCCTGTCCAAGCCCCCCTCTCCGGGATCCCTCATTAAGCAAGTCCAGGTAATGTCTCTTGTTGACGATCTTTTTCTCAATCTTGATCATGTTTTTTCATCTAACACGCAATACTAGTACTGGTAGTACAACTTTCTGGGTGATCTTGCATGTGATTTTAGTGTGCCAAATGACGGTTCTAAATTCCTATTTTGACCAGAACACACGAGAGGTTGACACTGATTTCTTATAGATTGCTTTCAACTACTCCCTCTGTCCCAAATTTCTTGTCTTAGATTTGTCTAGATACGGATGTATCTAATACTAAAATGTGACTTGATACATCCGTATCTAGACAAATCTAAGACAAGAATTTTGGGATGGAGGGAGTACTTTATGAACATCAATGCTACCTTTTAAGAGGGTATATTTGCCTCAGTAACTTGTGTTATGGATATTGCATGTAATCCCTCTGCTCGCATGCCTTTGAAGACATGTTCTAGTGTCTTTGTTCACTCATTTTTGTGCGTATATGTAGTCATATATGGAGTATAATATCGAAAATCATCTTATATTTCTGAACGGAGGTAGTAATAAAATATGGTTTCTATTTGAATTAGAACCAGGTCCGCGGTGGAGATGAAGTTCTCAAAGTCATGCCGTGTGAACTGGAAGACCTGATGATGAGTTCTACTGTTGAACTATCTAGCTGTTGTATCCTTATCGCCACGTGTCCTGAACTAGTGTTTTCCTGTAGCATTGTTGTCAGGCGTGTTCTCGAGGCTGTACTTGACCACAACAATTTCCTAGCTGTGCCTTCAATTACGAAGGGTGTGGTTCTTGTAAAGCTTCCCAACAAATTTGATGCGGCCTATCTTCATCATCATGTTTATGAGTCGAAAGACCACTCTGTTAGGTTCTTCAAGGTTGACAAGATGGTGATGGTGCATGGAGACATCTCACACGAAGTCCATGGCCTAGTCAGTTATGCGGGGTTCATTCTGTACGTCGGTGGCAAGAAATAGTCTGCAGAGTTTAGTTAGTGCAACTTTGCTTGTTTGTAGTAAATACTATTGTTCAGTACTTGATTTGTGTTTGTGAACCCTGTATTGTTTATTAGTACTGCCGCTTTTGGTGTGTGGTCAGTCCTGAGAACGGTCTATGTTAATGTCTGTCCACTCAATTCAGTCTGTACATTTTTGAAGTATCCATATCATATTTTTTGTGAGGACGGTTTATCAATTATGGTTACACTCCAATATCTGTATGCATTGCAGGGTTTATCGCACCCACCAGGATTTCCAGTCCCATGGATGTTCGGTCCATACGATTTGTCACGACCTTTGGACTGTCCTGCTTGTGGGAGTAAGCAGGTCCCCTACATGTCACGCGTAGTTGGACGATCAATCTTCTGTTTAGTACTTCAACATAGTGATTTCCTGGTAAGGATTCGCTCATGTCACATCAAGTAAATCTTATTGATTTACTGTCTAAATCTTATTGATTTAATGTCATGTTTTCTTTCTTTTCCTGCAATTTTACGATGTAGGTTTTGCCATGTGACATTCATCACAGAATAAACCGTTTGGTTTGCTCTACGATGGCTATTTTTGCAGGTTTCACTTCTTATGTCGTGTCAGTAATGAAGGCACTGTCCATCACTTATAAAACTGGATCACGGTCACGGGTCCTAGTCAAGTTAGAAAGTTGATCATAGCAGACCAGACAAGATCACCGCTGTCTCGCACAGATAGAGCACCGATAGTTGCTCTAGCACTGACAGCGGCAGCAGCTCAGTCTGATCTAGCTGAGGATTGGGCACCGACCGCGTCAGTGGATCAGTCTGATCTACCGGAGGATCGGGCATCGACACCGGCACCAGCTCTACAAGGAGCACAATCTCCGGCGGCAGCAGCGGCTTCGACACCTGCACCAACACTTGCACTTGCATTTGGTCCGGCCCGTGCAGTTGCACCGGCAACAGACTGGGCTGCAGTTCGCACTTCATATACCAAAGTCCCTACAAAAACCGACATGTCCACCTTCTTGGTAAGCATTGGCCGCCCAAGTGCTTCGTTCTTTTTTCTTTCAATGTTGTTTCACATGATTCACTGTGTTGATCTAACTGTTTGGGTATGTCTTCTTGTTTGCAAATAGAGAATTCCTAGAGCAACGAGGGAGTCGTTCAACAATCCGGGCGACCGCGCCAAGTTTCTCTTACCATGCGCAGCCTTGGTGTGAATGAACCTGCTCAATATACCGTAAGTACAAAGGATGGTCGCATGATGATTGATGCTAAAGGATGGTCAAGGTTCAAATCTAAATCATATCTTGCGGTAGGGGATGATGTCAAAATCGAACTTTCTCGGCAAGGAGAGCTGGTCCAAATCAACTTTGAAATTCTTCAGTAGCAGCACACAACTGCCGAACTGATCTATCCTCCGAGAGATTTTGATGTAATAATCTGGAAACAAGTGTCCTGTGTGTATAAGTAGTACGACAGTATTATTTATCACATGGTATATCGTTGATAAAATTGCAACTCTGATTGTTGGTTAGGAATTGTCGTTCGATTTCATTCCAACAGCTGTTGTGCTTTATTCAATTTTGTGTATTCGCCTTGCGATAGTATCTAAAACCAGCGTAGTACCGATCGCTTGCAATATGAAAAGCGTTGAGGTAGAACACATGGCCCCCCAAACATGCAGGGTCAGCCTGCGGCCCAAAGTCCAGAACCGTGAGCCTATCTGTGTATTATATTCTTAGCTGACCCCCCATAAAAAAAGCTGAACCCCCATAATGCCCGTGCGTTGCAGAGGGAGTATATTTCTCGGCAAGGTGAGCCTGTGATATAAAAGATTTGTATATTTCTTTATAGAGGGAGTATCTCTCTGTCAAAAAATATATTTATGTGTAACTAGTTACTCCTGTCTTTCTACTTCCTTTCGCTGATATGTGGGGCAACCGGCAATGGGGTCCACGTGCCATATGCACAAATTAGAGTGCACAACTTCACGGTAGACACACCCCGGTCGTAGCGCCGGAGTAATGCCCAATGAGCCGTCAAATCATAACCCCCCCTTTCCAGCTTTAGCAGTAAGCTGGACGGACGAAGCGACAATATTTCACTGGGCCTGAATACCCTTCTCCCTCGTCTGCTTGTTCAGAGAAAACCCCCGCTTGGCGATTGCATATGGTTTTCTCATGGAGAACCAGGTACGAATTCTTCATCCATCTCCGATAAATCCAAGTCCCTTGGTCGTAGGTAATCCTAGGATGGCAGCCGCCGCCGTTGATGCATTTTTCTTCGTACTGAATCTAGTGTGTTTCAGTTGTAGTGCCCAAAGTGCGAGTAACCTACAGATTTCTGTGCCTTCGGCGAGACGCCACACTTGTTCCTTCTCATCCTACCACAACATTTTGAAACACGCACAATATGTTCCTAGAATCCTCTTCTCTATCCGGGAGGGTGGGGTTCTTTTGAACATGCTGTGTTCTCGTATTATTTTTCCTGCAGTGTATTATTTGCTCTACCAGAACACATGTACTCAAGATGCTTGGCCTTGCCATAACTGAATACACTAGTTTAATGGTCACAGTGAAGACAAGCCATGGATATTACTTCCGAGTTGGGTTCATGAACCAAGAAGATCGCTGCTTTTTTTATGGCGGAACTTGGATAAACTTTCTCAAGTGTTACAAACTGAAAGTTGGCGCACGAATGTTGATGGAAATAGCAGAACCTGGTCTCATCTTCACTGCGATCTTCTACCCTGACGTCGTTCCAATTGTTCATCCATGTTAGTTTTGTATCTGGTTCTTGCTTGTTGCCTCGATTACTTCTTAATCCACCTATTCTGTCTAACTAATCACAATTTAACTTTAGAAGTAGCAACGAATCTCTCACGAAGATGCTACTTCTAACTAATATTTTCTTATAATTGGTGGCACGTGTAGGTTTTTTCGGAGTTAAGTAGTCTGCTCGTTTGTTACTCTGTAATAACTCGGCTGTTACTAATGGCACTAAAGTTGACTGGATCGACATCCACAAGTTCCTACACTTTATTGATCGTCTTGAGGTCCTTGTGGGGCATTTCAATGGTGGAAGGCCACGTGGGATATGTGTGCCACTACTGCACTCGTTGAACAGGTCCAACTGTGTCGAGAAACTTATGGTACGAGCTGTTTTCTGTTATATATGTTGTTCATAAACTATTGCTTATACACAGTTTTACAGCTGTGATCTTCTTGAAACAGGAACTGCCGAGTTCTATTGTTCCTATACAGATGCCTGACCTTGGTCGGGTCAGACTTGCGCTTGGTCACAGCATGATGTTTATGTCGACCTACTCAATTCCGCTTGGAGGTGAAAAGATACTTATTCGTGGGTGGTCTAAAATAATGAAGGCCCATCCATCTTGGAGAATAGGATAGAAGATTATGTTCATGCTTTTCCATGGCTCTAAAGTGAATATCCTGTTTATTGACCGCGTTGCGAGATGAAGCCTGGGCCTTGTCCTAGGGCTTGGCGGCCTCACCCTTGGTTAACTATAGGCAAAATAGCACTATTTGAGGCGTGCTTTGTACGGTTGAACCTGTATAAGTACTCATACTGCTTTCAACTTTGGTTGTTAAGTGAGCCAGCCGCCAAAACCAAACCAGCGCCGGCGGGGCCACCTGCTTCCGCCTCCCACGGCTGGCTGCGCCTCAACGCACGCATCGCCGCCCCACCATCTCCTAAATCATTAATGCCAATGTCCTCTACGCGCTTTGGTGCGCTCGCCGCGGCGCCGCCCTCTCGTGTTGTAAACATGGTCAACAAACAACAGGAATCGGCAGAAGTACATGGAGAGGATGACAGTAGGGGCCCACCACATCAGCATATGGAAAAATAAAATGCTTCCTCCTATTGTTTTCCTGACATCTGGGATCCATGACATTGTGAGCGTATATAGTCAATAGACAAGAGAACAACACAAGATCAGCTGGCACCTAGGACGTAGCTACTCGAGCAGTATTTTTTTGTTTGGTATTGTTGAAACGGAGCAGGGTTTGAACTGGGTTGTGGCCCGTCTAGCCCAAGATTATATTTTATGTTCACCATGTGACCAGACCAGCTATTTTTCTTTGTGAAAATTAGCCCAGTATATTTTTTCTGAAGAATACCCATTCCAGGCCTACTTATTTTTCTACGCCCTGATGGGCTGCAACTCTTTCAAGACGCCTGCAAATCTTGAAAGTAATATGAAATGGGTTGTAAATATAAAAACAGATGACAAACTGGCAATTACTTTATAATTTCTGATTTTTTTTCACATTTTCAGATTCCTATTTCACTGGGCATTAACCTAATTTAAATATATCTTCAAAGTACTTTAAATCTGGCTCGACATTTCGGTATCAAAAATAGATTGGAACCCACAGAAATATGTGAAATTGGCCCTCGCCAACCAAAAAAAACGACTGCAATAAATTGCATAAGAAGTTTCCATGAGCTATATATAAATTATTTAAAAAAAGAGGGAGTGGTCTGACTTGTGGGCCTGTTTAGTTGACGCGTATGCAAGATATTTTTAGTCATTATATACTACGTCAACAAACGATTCTGGAAGACGTAACCATTGGATGTCAATCCAACGACCGTCGTGTTTCTTCAATCTCTGATCTTCTTGCTCCAGCCGCCAAAGCAGCGCCGGCGGGACCGCCTCCCGCCTCCCGTGGCCGGCTGTGCTGCCGCGCAGGCATTAGCGCCCCCTACTACTCCCATCGCTGGCCAGGGCATCCCTCTACTCACCCACACCCCCCTGTTATTCTGTGTTGACGGCAGCCTCACACCGCAGCCAAACCGATGAACCCTCGTACTCATTTCCGCGCAGGCTTCCACTGCCGCGTCTTCCCCGGCTCCGTGTCGTCCCCTTCCGAGGCCTTGCCATCATCCACCGCCGTGGTGCTTTCGGCGCGGCGTGGTCAATGTGGTCAACGACCGACTTCCATCGGAAGAGTACTGTACGTGGAGAGGCTGACAGCTGGGTCCACGGCAGCCGCAAGGAAGTGCCTCCTTATTACGCGGAAAATAATTATTCCTCCACCTGACAGCAGGGACCCACCGGACGGGCCACCAGTATTTCGTGAAAAAAACATTTCCCCCTGACTGCTAGGACCTACCAGCTACACCTTCGCATGCAAGGAAGTTTGTCCGGGCAAAAAAAACAACAAAACGATTCGCCAGCTGACTGCTGGGACCCACCAACTACACCTTCGCATGCAAGAAAGTGCATCCGGGCAAAAAAATAAAACGATTCGCCCCCCTGACTGTTGGGACCCACCAGCTACATCTTCGCACGCAAGGAATTGCCTGACAGTCGAGACCCACCTGGTCGAAGCGTACGTAGCGTTGTCATTCTGGTCGTGAACGTGTACATACATACTGGTCGATGTAGAGGCACGCACGTGTCGTAGTAGAGGCACGCACGTAGCATGTACACGTACATACAACGGCGAAGGTGCAAGAAAGAAAATACGGCCACATACGTACATACGGGCAGGGTCTCGAACGCCTACTCGCGCATACGTACATGGCTGGGTCGGAACGGAGAAACAGCGTCGTCGTCGTGTTCATGGGGAGCCAACCGGCTGGGTCGGAACAGAATGCGTAGTCGTGTTCATCGGGAGGGCTTGGACGGAACAGGTGATGGAAACGAGGCCTGGCATACTGCACAACAGAGGAAACAGACCTCCTATGTTCGGAACGGGGTCCTGTTGATCGGGAGGGGTGTGGCATACCGCAAAACGGAGGAAACGGACCTCCTACGGTCGAAACGGGGGCCCTGTTGATCGGGAGGGGTGTGGCGTACCTCAAAACGGAGGAAACGGACCTCCTACGGTCGAAACGGGGGTCCTATTGATCGGGAGGGGTGTGGCGTACCGCAAAACGGACGAAACGGACTTGTGTTGGAGCGCTACGGTCGAAACGGGGATCCTGTTGATTGGGAGGGGTGTGGCATACCACAAAATGGACAAAACGGACTTGTGTTGGAGCGCTACGGTCGAAACAGGGGTCCTGTTCATCGGGAGGGGTGCGGCGTACCGCAAAACAGGACACCACGGGATACTGTTCATCTCCACCGTCGACCTCCTCCAGCCTCCACGGGCTACTGTCGACCTCCTCCAGCCTCCACGGGCTCCTGTTCATCCAGCCTCCACCGTGCGCTACTCCACCGGCTACTGTTCAACCAACCCTCCACCGTGTACTGTTCATCCAGCCCTCCACACCACGGGGTCCTGTTCAACCACCCCTCCATGGCCACCCATCCACCGTCTACTGTTCATCCAGCCCTTCACACCACGGGGTCCTGTTCATCCAGAGGCAATGCCACCACTCACTGTTCATCCAACGCCCCCCCCGCAACGCTCACTATTCATCCAATCGATTGGCTTCAGTTAGCAGCAGTAGCGAAGTAATCGCTCCATCGGGTTTAGTTAACAGCCATCGATCAATCGCTCAGGTTCAGTAACGCGTAGCCTGCAGTGCAATCGCTCGGGTTCAGTTAGAGCCAACGCCTCGCTCAGGTTTAGTTAGAGCCAACGCCTCACACACACGCGCGTACGTGTACGAGAGAAACGCGGATCGCTCGGCCCCGACCTCCCACCGTAACCGGCAACTCCCCGAAATTTTCCTCCCCCTCGCTTCTACCATGGTTTTTTTCCATCATGGACGGCCCAAAGAATGTCATGTAGCTGCGTCTCCGGCCCGCCCAGGACGAAAAGCCCATTTTCTATCATGATTTTTTGTCATAGAAGTAGGAGCCCACCACATCTATGATGATACCGGGTTTTGTCACAATTATGGTCATAGAAGTGTCATATGTATGACAGATTTTTTTTTCATTCGGCCCTATATGTCATGGATGTGTCTTTTTTTGTAGTGTAGAATGAAATGATGGTTCCTTCGTCCATCCAGCTTAATGCGGGAAAGGTGGGGCTTTGTGATTTGACCCCTCGCCGCTCATTTTCTACTACTGCGGCGCTACGACCGGGGTGCCTCCAGTTCCAACCGCTGCTCTGAACTGTAATTTGGTGCATCGCACGTGGAACAAGATGGTGGATGAGCCACATGTCAACCAAAGGGATCCTGTTAAGTGTGTCGCCATTTCGTGTGCGGACTGACCCTACTTGAGTAGCTACGCCAACACAACAGGAGCAGCCTACCACTTGGTTTTGCTCCTTGGTGAATCCCGACTATATTGCTCTAAAAAGATACAAACTACCCTCACCGTCTCGGTTTTTATTTTTAGGCGTCTCGGTTTATAGGGCGTGCACGTAGTTCTAGGTCATCCATTTGACTAACTAAATATGAGTTACTAGTATGTCACAAAAAGTACTACTATATCATTGGATTCTTAAGAGGATGTAGTTGTATTTAAAAGTCGAGGGCGGGGCTTTTCCTGCGCGGTAGGCGAGGAACTTCCGCCTAGTCGGTTCAACAGAGATGCGAGAACACGAGGGAGTAGGCTGCTGCAAACGTAGGGCTATGTGATTTGACAGCGAGCTACTCCTGGACAGGTGGGGCCCCGTGATTTGACTTGCCATTATCATTTTAACTGCGGTGCTACGACCGGCGTGAGTCTCCCGATTCCTGGAAACCTCCATACGGGTGCCTCTCCCAATGCTCCACCATGTAGTTGAGGCTGGCTCTTGCATGAGATCCCACTTCTCCACTTTTTCCTTGCCTCTTTCCTCCACACATGCAAAAATGCCATGTAAAGCGGGCTTATAGCCCACTATTGTAGTACTTATTTACTCCTACAGGTGCTAAGCTTGCCACATCGACATAAAGTCTGATGTGGCAAGTTTGGTGACACAAGGAAGAAATGGTGCTAAGCGCGTGTACCTAGGTAAAAGACAATTTTGAGTCTATAGCTAATTAAATGAAGCAAACTTAGCAACACCATTTCATTGGAAGAGGTCACTCCTTGGCAAATGCAATAAATACTAGTACTCCCTATGTCCTAGTGTCAAAAATGTTCTTATATTAGGGGACGGAGGGAGTACAAAGAAAGATATAGAGAGGAGTAAAAAATACACTTATAGCCAACCTTATAGCTAACCTTGTTGTAGTATGAGTGACTAAGTGATGACTATGTATGACATGCAAACATCAGATAGCCTAACGCACCGTGTTATATCTCCAACGGCGCGACCGCACGAGCGATGCGAGAGTTGTGGTAGGCGCGACCATGATACGGGCTGCTGGCAGCCCTTGGATCTGAGATCAAACTGTCGCATGCTAAGTTGCTGAAAATTTGCAGAATAACCCTCCAGGATAGGATATTCACCCATAGGTCTAGAATCACGTCATGCAACCGTTTGATCTCAGATCCAAGGGCTCTCGGAAGCCCATATCATGGGAGAATGGAAAGCCACTACCCTACCGTTTGCACGCTGGCAGTTCGCTCCTACTCGTCCCCGCACGTCCTTCAATACTATGGCGGCTCGCTCCTAGTCGTCCCGCTCATTCACATTACGGCAGTTCCACTAATCTTAACCTTCCTCCCAAATTCATGGCGTGCCAAATCTCCACAATCGGCGGTGAGTACAAGGTTAAAACCATCACCGGCGATGAGTTCGACATCATCTACACCCGTTCTTCCGCGACGGTGAAAGGATGCCTTTCTCGCTTCAGACGCATGTTCGAAGACTCAGATGATGAGCGGGTCGCTGGGCTAGATGTTGAGTACACCATAGTCCTGGGATGAGAGAAGGATCTAAAGGACGAAGAGAGGAAGAAGCTCGCCGTGATCCAGGTTTGCGTGCATGACTTATGCTTGGTCTACCACATATGCCATGCCGACGTTGAATGCCTGGATTTTAAGGACTTCCTCGAGAGCAACCTAGTCAAATTCGTTACTGTAGACTTTGGTAACGACAAAGAAGTCCTGGGTCGGATAGGCCTTGTTGTAGGCAACACCTTCGACCTCCAAAAGAATCGGCTGGTGTCCTCTCGTCAGTCTTCAATGCTGACCCTGGCAGAAGCCATGGTTCATCCTTCGTACGGTAAACTGGAGAAACCTCATTACATGTTTCGTCGTTATGCATGGCAGTGGAATGTACTAGATATAGACCACATCCACTATGCTGCAATGGATGGCTACCTTTGTTTCAATATCTACAAGGGTTGGATGAAGAGCAAGAGCCAAGTGTGCGGTTCAAGCAAAGAAGTATCGGCCAAGAGGAGGAGGGACAAGGACGAAGTCGAGGACGTGGACGAGGACTCCTCCGAGTGAGTAAGGTGTTAGTATCATTGCTCATGGTGGTTCTAATGCAGTGTCTATCAGATTAGTTGCATAGTTTAATTTCAGGTGTGCTTAGTTGAATTTGAGGGGTGTGTTGTGCTGAGCCCCAGCAGAACTATGTTATGTTTTTTCTCGTTACTTTAACTCCTCAGTATGATACATACTACTAGTATTTCTTTAATAGAATTTAGCACCCCAATTAAGCACGTACTAGCTTTTTTAATAGTACTATATGCATAATTTGGTGACGAGCGCTCTCTATATGTACCACCTTTTTTTAATTTCAATTTTTGCTCCATGGCGCAATCCATCAATAGTACTACTGTACAAAAGTATACATTTTTTAAAAGGCTGGAGTGTTGTTCATCACATATATAGACAGTTAAATTCTCAACCTAGAACGACGTGCATGCCATGTAGTAAACTGATACGGAGGAAGTATAGTAAAAATGAGGTGATTTTACTGAGCGATCGGCGGGGGATTATGGCCTGTCATGCGGTCCCACGTGTCATGATGTACCAAGGCGATGTGTGTGTCCCTCTTGAGGCAGAAGCAATACTACGTGGTTTGAGATGATGGCGAACCGAAGTGTGAAATAATGGTTGCTTCGTCCGTCTGGGAAGGTGTGGCATTGTGATTTGACGTCTCATTGCTCATTACTACTACTGGGCCGGTACGAGTGGGGTGCGTCCCCCTGCTGTTCTGCACTGTTATTTGGTGCTTGACATGTCGACCCGGTTGCTATATGTCCCACATGTCGGTGACAGGAAGTACAGAATTCATGAAAGGGAGCGTCAACGGAGGAGTATACTACAGAATTCATGAAAGGGAGTGACTTTGTTTTGGAAAAATCTGTTTTTACGGAGTACGTACCCACTAGGGTTTATAGGGCTCATCTAAAAAACATTTGTTTTTCCATTTGATAAGTCTCAATTCTACTATACTAGTAGTAGTACCATTACATGTAGGATTTCGAGGTGCGTTAGATCACCCGACGCAAGGAGTGTCAAGAGGAAACCAACCAATGCATGTACAAGTTCATGGAAATTTAGTGGTCATTCATGCATTCATTCTAATTAATGCCTCGGTAAACATAACTTCTTGAGAAAAATGAGCGTACTAATTACTTGTGCAAACTATGAAATTAATTCGACCACTCACAGTCTACCTTGGTTGGAGAGATTTTGAAATTGAGCCATAAACTGGAAAGGAGGGAGTAGTAACTTTTGTCTCGATTACTATTTGTGGCCTTGTATAGATGCAAAATGTATTTTTTTATAATGGCCTTGTATAAGTAAATGGAGGGAGAACTAACCAAGGTACGTAGTAGGGACGAGGAGTAAACGGAGCGAGCAGTACTCCCTCCATCTAGGTGTGTGGTCGTCTTGCGAAAACCAAATAATCCCAAAACACTTAGGCTCGGTGCATTAAATTCTACCTTGTTCTTGTTTCTTGACATATCAACTAATAAGAGATGTGGGGTGTGCATGCTTTTAATGACTTGAGACTACCAAACACGACATGCAGTGGTTAGTTCATTGCATGCAATGCTATTAATTAGCAAATGAACATTAATTTCTCTTGTTTTCTCCTTCTCCTTTGTCACGGTGCACAACCTAAGATGACTTACTCACCTAGAAGGAGGGAGTAAAATTTTCTCCTCGTGCTGCTAGCCACCACGTGCATGGGCGAGGGAGCGGGCGTAAGGCGTACAGTAGTAGGAGTACTACTACTACTACTCGTAAGCAAGCTTTGCCTCATCCTACGAGCCACCGCGCCCGTGGGCGGGGGAGACGGCGTACTAAGCAAGCTTCTCCTCGTTCTGCGAGTTGACAGGACACATCAAAAGTACTCTAGTGTATAGAGCCTTGCCTCTAAGGTAGGCCCCACATGGTTTGTCTCTTTTTTTTAACATAACACGTCAAGTCGCAATTTCTTTGTTCACCCGTGGTAGATGATCCTCCCTCCACCAAGTGGACAACCAGTACATGTGCCAAATTCCCACGTGGGCTGCCTTTTTCGTACAGAAATGAGCTCCACCGTGTACCCGCGCGGGTGTGGTTGGGAAAGAGACGGGAGTACGTGCGCCATGCGTGCACCTCTTCCCTTCGTGCACGTCCCCCACCTACGTAGTGTGTGTGAGAGAGATACAAACCTAGACATAATGCGCTGTCCGTCCCCATGCCTCCGCCCAGTCCGACCACCAGTCACCACCACGCCCCACTCCTCCTCACCTTATCTCTCATCTTTCTCCCTCCATTTTCATATACAAGGGGCCACTATCAAAATTACAATTTGCAGATATACAAGGCCACTAACACTAATCGATGCAATATTAATGGTGTTTGCCTCGTGGTACTAGCAAAGGAGGACATTAATTATCCCTTGCATGCATGCCGGAGTTTGTAAAAAAATGCATCTTGATGTTCCGTGCAATGCACGAGCATCTTGCTAGTCCATGGAAACAACACATGGCAAAATTCCACGGCGAACGAGGGATTTGAATCTGTTGGGAGGGGCTGTTTGGATCTTGCCCGGGGTAGCCAAAATATTGGTGACCCTTTTGTCCACCTGTGCCTTTGCCACCGATGAACGAGGAATGGCTCGGGTGCTCATGCTGTCATGCATCCTCCAGCGTGCACGTTGGAGACGAGCTCGCACGAGCTATGTTTTTTTGTCCCACAACGCCGCCCGAGCCGCCCGCAGACCGATCAGTGACCCGCAAATTATGACATCCAACCTGACGAAATTCACGCAAACACGTAGACAAACTGATATTTCATATAAACAACGATGGAAATCATATAAAATACCGGATTTTCATACAAACATGACAGATTTCATTACATTCAAATGAACTACGGGGTGCTAGTTCTAGACAGCACAGGTATATAATACCTGGCCTAAATGGTCGCCCGCCGATCGATTTGTGTTCCTCATGTCCGGCAGCACGATCACCGGACTGCCGGGAGCCCTGGAGGTATATGGTTCAGCGCAAAGGACGGCTCGCTTCCCCACTGCCCAACTGATATCATTGGCTGGTGCCGAAGATGATGATGGCCGGCACCGGTTCGAGTTCATCACCGGCCACTACTTCGCCATGGCTGGCACCAGCTCGAGTTCATCCTAACATTCCCCTCTTCCGTGGAGCCCACGCGGGGTCGATGAAGGTCCTCGCAACAAAAGGATCCGGCAAGATACCTGTTGTGTACGCTGGCGTCGCCTCCGTGGTGGCCTTCATGGGACCCAAACGGCGGCGGCCTCCCGTGTTCTACTTCTCCTCGATGATGGCAGCGGACGCGGAGGCACTGGCCACCGACTCGTCGCTCTCCGCGCACCCGGCTTCTATCGCTGCTTGCATGGCGCGGCCGCTGGCATGGGAGTCTCGGCCATAGAAACGGGAGACGCGGTATGAGGCGGTGGCGTGGACGGCAGCAACGACGCCCATGCGCTGCTCCTCGTCGAGCTGGCCTAGAGCGGCGAGTTGCTGAAGCGCGTGCCGGCTTGGGGCGGTAACTGGCTCCGTCGGGTGAGGGGAGGGAGGTGGATCAGCGAGCTGCATAGCTCATATCCGGCGGGCCACCTAGCCGTCTTGGATGCGGACTAACTACTCTTCATAAGCCATTGTAAGAGTGGACAAAATGGTGGAGGAGATAGGGGAGCGGCGGAGGTGTGCGATTCTTGGCTGGCGTTTGGCCTCATTTAAATAGGAGATTAAATAGACGGCGGACGGGAGGAGCTCGGCCGATGTTGCGTTTAACACCGGCAAGGTCATGAACGGACGTGTGTCCAGAGTGGGTTTCTCGGCTTCCACACGGGCGGGTTTCATGGAGGCGTTTGAATGCGGCACGGAGGCGTGTTTAGCCGGGCGTACAGCGAGTGGCGCCCTCGACTCTGACCTAGGACACCGTGTCGTTCTTCCAATGACGTGTGGGCTCTTTGGGTGCATGGCCTGCATGTTAGTGACCCAACGCAGGCAGCACAGCAGAGGAACCTTTGGTGGGCCAGGGCGGTCAGAAGCGGGCATTTCATAAACCGATGATTGTTCATTGAGTGTTACGTCATCTTTTTCATGTAGATAAGCCTACTATGTTGATAGCCCGTTCGATACGTTGTGATTCATAAAGACCTCTACAAACATCAATGTTCTGCTTATCACAGATAAGATTGATTAATACCCGTAACAATCCATGTCCTTAACAAAGGGTGCATGCACGTATAGGTTGAGCGTGTGTCTTGCATCGTGTTTTGTGTGCATGCAGGCGTGCGAGTGTTGCGTGCGTGCATGGCTACGTTTCATTGTTGCATGCATGGGTGCGTACGTGCGTGTGTTCGTGAGTGCATGTGTACGTGTCAGTGTTGCACGCCAGCATGCGTGCGTGTGTATGTGTCAGTGTTGCACGCCTGCATGTGTGCGTGTCTTGCACGAGTGCATGTGTACGTTATGTGTACGTGTCAGTGTTGCATGCCTGCATGCGTGCGTGTCTTGCGTGCGTGCATGTGTACGTGTGGGGTGAGGCTACATGTTAGTCGACTGACTTTTTCATCTCTGGTCATTACATTTTCCAGCCGTTGTATACGAAATAAAGGGCCTCCAGTTTATCATTAAACTCCACCCCCTGAGCCGCCAGCCCCCGCCGCCCGCGGCCAGCCCGCCCCCCCCGAAACCACTCCCCACCGCCGGTCCACCGCCGCACCGACCATCCCTCTA
>NC_057804.1:567168314-567243149 GCF_018294505.1 Triticum aestivum
CCACGCCGAGCTTTTTCTCCGGCGATCCCCACCCCACCGCCCAATGAACGCCCCCTAACCGTTGGTGACTGCCAACCAGAGGTCTCACGACTTCGAATACCCACCGACCACTAATTTATTACCATTTCTGTTCTTCATATATGCGCTGACGGGTGGGCCCTATGGTAATGTGCGTTGCTGAATGTGGACCATTTAACTGGTCAATTGATCGTGTTATCAACAAATTACGGAGCTGTATGGTGAGCCAGTGACCATATGATCACCCTAAAATGTACTCCTATTTTATTAACATAGTACAGACTCAAACTACCATTTCTTTCTTTCATATACGGGCTGACAGGTGGGCCCCACAGTTGCACGCCCTGATGGTGCAACACTAGTTGCGCCGCATGGAACATTTGACTGGTCAATTGATTGTGTCATCAACAAAATAAGGAGTTGTACGGGTGAGCCAGTGACCGTATAATCATGACATGTATTTGTTTAACACTGTACAGACGCAAGGGCTCATATATACGCGCAAGCACTCACCGCTATAAGTGCACACACGCGAACCCTACCCCGATGAGCACCTTCAAGAGAGTGGGCCAGCATATATGATCTTGAGATTTTAGGAAGTCACCATAGGTGCCTCGTAGTTGAGTGGAACGTCTCCTCCCACTGAACGTGCATCGCCGGAAAATACTGAAATTAACATAAGATAAATGCGAGCACCGGGACTTTAACCTTGGTGGCCTCGAGAAACCACTGTCCTCCTAACCATCCAACCACATGTTGGTTAGCACGACAAAATGTACGTGGTGACCATGATGAGCTTATTCTGAAGTCCAGTGACCATATCGTGCTTTCGCTTCAAATACAATGACCGTAAGTATCGTCAACAAAATACAGAGCACGCATCGAATGCAAAGTCCGTCATTGTCATCAACAAAATATGGAGACGTATCATGAGCTAGATACCATTGTACTATTGTATATGCTTATTTTCTTAGTGGCCGATTGCGTGTGTGGTGTGGTGGGCACATCATTTCTAGTTGTGGTGGGTGAACATGAAGACTCATGGGTCGGTTCCATCCTGCGCCACATATTGGTTGGACCGAGACGTGTTATACGAAGACCCATGTGGAGGACTCGGTGTACAACACGAAGCTACCAGAGTTGCGGAGGATTCTATCCCCACTAGTGATAAGCCGACTATATATGATTTGTAACCCTAGGCCCTTAGTATGTTATACAATCTTGGGGGCTAGTTCGTCGTTAGTATACACACACGCAGAATGCCTGGTATTCACGTGTACTTTGTACACACTGCTATCACTAATATATAGTAACAGGAGTAGGCTCTTTCTTCAACTGTAAGGGTCCGATCCGAACTAGGGTAAAACTTTGCCTCGTATTATCATCCAGCCTAACAGCCAGGGATATCCTTCCGAATGATATGATGAAATCATATCTGCCAACTACTAAGAGAGAGGTGTGTCGGGGGGCAATGTGTGTGAGAGAGGCCTAAAGATAATGCGCGTGCGGGAGACACGTAGGCACATATATGTGTGTATAGAGGGCTAGTAGAGACCATGCGTGTGTATATATGCATGCGAGAGAAATAGTGTTTTCCAACTGAGATTAGTGAAAAGAGTGGTACATAGTAGTCAGAAAGAGAGAGAGAGAGAAACAGAGAGAGCATGTGCGTGAGACACCTCGACACCCTGAGAGAGATTGTTGGCATGTGTGAAAGAGAAATGCCGATGCATATAAAGTGTGTGAACTTATGCGTTAGATAGAGAGATATATAATGCGTTTGTGAGAACGGGGCGAGGCATAGTGCATCTATGTGTAAAAGGCGGTTCTACGCATTAAATTAAAATATAAATGGCATTATTATTTTTGGATGAGATCATGAATTTTGCAAATTGCGTATGGACGAAAAATCGGTCTATCAGACACCCATACTCTATTGAATTCTAGCATGTGCATGTGTTTATTTCATATTATCAATCCATAGAGTGAGAGCGGTTTGAAATACAGGTAATGGATGCTTTTGCAATTCATATATAAACATTAATTAGTGCACTCCATGTTGTTAGTGTGAAGCACTTTATACATTTGTCACTTGCATGGATACATTCCAAATTGCTAGCTACGAAATAGAATACATGTCGAATTCAACATAAAGGGGGTTTCGAAGATTCGAATTCATAGGAAGTGCATTCATCTATTTGAACCAAAGGTAATGGCATTTCTAAATCAGATGTAAAAAGGGGCATCAATCTTTGCTGTGAGTTTGAACATGCTATATATATTCATACGCATATCTAAATTTTTATTTTTTTGCAACCAAGGAGATTATATCTGGAACCATGCATGAACTAAGGTAAGTTGCATATTTTTTAATATATACTCATGTACAATGTATATTCAAATGTACCCCCTCCATTCCAAAATAATCGTACCTTTAGGATTTTCAAGAGTAAAGATTTGTGAAGTTTGACAAATCCTGAAAGTTCAATTCAAGAGAACCGAAAACGTTAATGCTTCTGCTCCCAAATATTGAACGAAGCGCCAAATAGGCCTCTGGTCACCCGAAACCGTGCGAGACTAATGTTTGGTGGTAGGAAATTACTGTCCTGACTCTGGCCCGTGTAGCCTATCGGCCAGATCTCCAAAGGTCTAAACCGGGGTAGGTTTGTAACTTCAGCAAGATGCCAGTCTCAGCCGCCTCCGAGAAGCATTCATACGCTGTGGGCGTCTAAACACCCATGTGCTTGGCCGAAATCTATCCCGCCCACATTTGGGACACTTGACATGACTGTCCTACCCCCAACCCGCAATATGTCCGAAATTTTAGATGGGGGCAAAGTTTGTAACTTTCCCCAAATTTCAAACAAGCGCCTCTCAAACCGAAACATTGTTCCCCCTTAGTTCCCCACCTCCCTCTGTTTCCCCATTCATACTCCGTGGGCGCAAAAACTCCCTCTCCACCAGCCGCGAAACCCCAGCCTCCTCCGTTCTCCACCCCATAGCGGCCAATCCACCGCCGCCCTCCACCATCATGCCGGAGCCGGTACCCCGACGTCGTCGTCCAACGCAACCGCCACCGCAACGCCCTCAAGGACTTAGCAGCTGAAGCGGAGGCAGAGCTGCCTCCACGACGCCGACGCTGATGTGCGCCGTACCAGAACCACTCTGACCACGCCATCCTGTGCCTCACTGCTGCGGCTCCACTGTCGCATCCGTCCACCGCACCGGAGCTGTTCCCGCTACGCCGTCGTTCGCCGCCTCGGATCTGCTTCCCCGCCGCCAACAGACGGCCACCGGACCACACTCAACAACTTGGCCATGGGTTCGTCCAAGGCTGCACCGTCCTCCACAACTTCTGGTTTCCGGCGTATAACAAGAAGATCGTCGGAAAAACATAAGGAGGACACAACACTGCCAGCAGAAAGAGGTACTCCTCTTCCCTTATTCATGCAAATCTTACGTCTCTGCTCACACCATATTCATCCCACGAAAGAAACTAGTTGAGCGCTTCTTACTGCATCTTCTTCGTGATACTAAATGCACAAGGTTCCCTCCCTTTTACTATTTCACCTTTGCTAGAGGTCAGTAGCCCACCTGGATTTCAATTCAGGGTCGGTCGAACCGCAATTAAAAGAAACAGCACCCGCTTAGGCACGTGGAGCACCTAGTCCACCTGTTCCCCGGGGAAGCGGCGCGTCAGTGTCTATCATAGGGGTGTGGGGTGCAGGAGCTGCTTGCGCCCGATCTGGAGGTCGGCGGGGATTGAATGGATGGCTGGGGGGCGGTGCCAAGCACGGCGGTGCGGTGAGGTCGAGGGGAGGGTGCAGGCAGGGGAGGAATACTGTGCCGATGGTCGCTGGCGTTTCGAGGAAGATCATCAACACTGACTGGCTAGAGGTAGATGAAGGCGATTTGCCCGTTCTTTGTACATCAGACGGTGCAGAAAAAATGGACTGACCTATTGGCTTTCAGTCAACTGTTATTTTCATAGAATCCTTTAGTAATTTAGTGTGCCGTGCATGTTGTAGAGCTATCATATGTCTCCCGTCATTTATTTCTCACCGACCTACTATCTGCTACCTTTACACTGTACTAATTGTGCACACACTTCACCCATACTCACACTATTGTTTTTTTATGCATGGGTATTTTAGACACTGACACAGTGTTGATGAATGCAGAAAAGAAAAGACAGAAGTCACTCTAGTGTAATTCGAAGATAAGCACTAAGCGTTTCAGCGCTCTAATGGGTGAAGTATCAGCAGTTAGAGACAGTAAACATAGCTCTGCAGTTGATGATCTCAATTGCCACACACAACCATCCCAGGTGCTTTCTTTAACTTCGCGCTGTCAAATGTGGTTGCATGTTGCATATGGTGTCTGGCTTGTATTGCTTCCAATTTGGTTAAATTGCATCTGCTTACTTTACACATTATACCTTTCATAATGACATGCCTTCCTATTTTTGATACATACTACATATGTCTATTAACCATGTTCGTACATCGAACTAATGCTCTTTTGTATCCCTCGTTAATCACTTATGATGAGACAGTCACCCGGGTGGGTTACTGTGAGACGCCCTACTCGTTTAAAGAGTGCAGTGTCATCCTCCCCACATGATTCTCAAGAAACAGCAAGGCTAAATTAAGATAGTCAATGTAGCTCTTTAGTTGATCACCGCAATTCCCCCACACCACCATCGCAGGTGCTTGCTCTTACTTGGCAGTGTGATATGTGGTTGCATGTTGCATATGGTGTCTACCTTGTAATGCTTCTAATTAGGGTAAATTACATCTGCTTAGTTAACACATTATACCTGTGAATATGACATGCCTTCCTGTTTTTGGTACATACTACGTCTTTCTATTAACCATGTTCTACATCAAACTACTTTTCTTGTGTATCCCTCATCAATGCTCCTAATTTGTTAAATTGCATCTCCTTAGCTTACACATTATACATGTGAATATGTCATGCCTTCCTGTTTTTGGTACATACTACATCTGCCTATCACACCATGTTCTTACATCAAACTACTGTTCTTGTGTATCTTGCATCTATCGCTTATGATGAGACAGTCACACGCGTGGGTTAATATGAGACGCAATACTCTTATAAAGAATGCAATTTCATCCACTCCACATGATTCTCAAGAAACAGCAAGCCTAAATGAAGATATTGAACATAGCTCTGTACCTGAAGACCGCACTTCCCCTACACCACCATCACAGGTTCTTGCTCTAACTTCGTTGTGTGATATGTGGTTGCATGTTGCATACGGTGTCTAGCTTGTAATGCTTCTAATTAGGGTAAATTGCATCTGCTTAGTTTACACACTATACCTGTGAACATGACATGCCTTCCTATTTTTGGTACACACTGCATCTATGTGTTAACCTTGTTCTTACATGAAACTACCTCTCTTCTGTATCCTGCATCAATCACTTACGATGAGTCACCTTTATTCGTTGCATATTGCATATTATTTCTAGCCTGTTGTGATGTATTGCTTCTAATTTGGTAAAATACATTTGTTAGGGAACCCTTTTAATTTGGCAGAGTGATATTGGTTTCATCTTTCATATGGTTTCTAGCTTGCATCGATTCTAACAACTTCAAGCACCTTGTGCTTAGTTTACACTTTATACATCATACATGTCACTATGTCACGCCATCCTGTTTTTCATACATATTCCATCCTCCTATCATGCGGCTGCCTTACATGAAAGTAGTGTTCGTCAGGATCATGCATCAATGAGTTCTGAAGAGCAAATTTTATTCCTTTTTCTTGTGGGTTTGACTTGACAAGGCAAAATCAAGAAAGAGGAAGGAAAAGAGTAAGGAAGGTGATGGTGGTGGTCCTCTGCAGCAACATAAACGTAGCATCTGTACCGATTCTCCTTGTACTGATAGTGCAATAAAAGGTCCAAGTCTCCGCTCCCCTACTCCACCATCCAAGGTGCTTGCTCTAACTTGGCAGTGTGATACCTGGTTGCATGTTGCATATGGTGTCTAGCTCGTATTGCTCCTAATTAGTGTAAACTGCATCTGCTTAGCTTACACATGATACATGTGAATATGACATGCTTTCCTGTTTTTGGTACATAGTATATCTGTCTATCACACCATGTTCTTACATGAAACTACTCTTCTTGTGTATCCTGCATCAGTCACTTATTATGGGACACCTTTAAGTTGGCAGTGTGATATTGGTTTGCGTCTGGAATATGATTTCTAGCATGTATTGCTTCTAGTTTGATGAACGCCACCTATGACGAGAAAGTTTTAACATGGCAGAGTGATATTGATTGCACCTTCCATATGGTGTCTTGCAGTGTTTCTAATTTGTTGAAGTGCCTTCTACTTAGTTACCACATCATAGGTGTGAATATGTCAAGCCATCCATTTTTTCGTAAATATTCCATCCTCGTATCATGACTTTGCCTTTCATCAGAGTAGTGTTTGTCAGTATCATGCATGAATGAGTTCTGAAGAGCGAATGATATTCCTTTTTCTTGTCGGTATGACCTCACAATGCAAAATCAATAAAGCTGAAGGAAATTGGCAAGCCATTGGATGATGGTGGTCCTTCCGAGCAACTGAGACAGAGGTTCTCTACAGATTCTACTCCGCCATCCTCCCAACAAGATTCGCAAGACAGCGCAAGGCTAGACAGTCAACATAGTTGTGTAGATGATGAGCACATCTCCCCTACTCCACCATCACAGGTGCTTGCTCTAACTTGGCACTATTATATGTGGTTGCATGTTGCGTATTATGTCTAGCTTGTATTGCTTCTAACTTGAATTGCATCTGCTTAGTTTACACATAATGCCTGTGAATATGACACGTGTTCCTGTTTGTAGAACATACGTGTACATGATGAGCACATCTCCCCTACTCCGCCATCATAGGTGCTTGCTCTTACTTGGAACTGTTATATGTGGTTGCGTTTTCCGTATGATGTCTAGTTTGTATTGCTTCTAATTATGTTGAATTGCATCTGCGTATCTTACAACGTATACCTGCAACGATCACTTACCCATAAGACACATTTAACTTGGGACTGTGATGTAGGTTGCATCTTGCATTGTCTTCTAGCTTGTACTGCTTCTAATTTCTTGAAATGGCACTTACGACGAGACACTTTTTACCTGATACAGTGATATTGGTTGCGTGTTCATATGGTGCCTAGCTTTCATTTCTTCTAATTTTGTTGAAATGGCTTCAGCTTACTGTTTTTTCATACATATTCCATCCTCCTATCGTACATGTGAATATGAAACGCTGTCTTTTTTTGTATATATTCCATCCTCCTATCCTTCGCTTGCCTTACATCAAAGTAGTGTTCGTCTGTATCATGCATCCACTAGTTATGCAGAGCTAATTTTATTCATCTTCTTGTGGTTTTGACTTCATAAGGCAATATTAGAAAATTGGAAGGAAAAGAGTAAGTTAGGGGATGTTGGTGGTCCTCTGCACCGATGCAAAAAGAGACTCTCTAGATTTGCCACTTCTACTGCTAATGAAGTTGAAGTCCCAAGTCTACATGATGAGTTCATCTCCCATACTCCACCATCGCAGGTGCTTGCTCTAAGTTGATAGTGTGATAATTGGTTTCATGTTGCCTATGTTGTCTAGCCTGTATTTCTTCTATTTTGATTAAATTGCACCTGTCGAGTTTATACATTATACATGTGCATATGACATGGCTTTTTGTGTCTAGAATACACTGCATCTATCTATCATACCATGTTCTTACATCAAAGTACTGCTGTTGTGTATTCTGCATCAGTCACTCATGATTGGACACTTTTAACATGGCAGTTTGATAGTGGTTGCATCTTGCATTGATTTCTACGTTGTACTACTTCTAATTTTTCGAATTGCCACTTATGACAAGACACTTTTAACTTGGCAAAGTAATATTGGTTGCATCTTTCATATGGTGTCTAGCTTGCATTACTTCTATTTTCTTGAAAATCCTTCTGCTTAGTTTGCACATCGTAGTTGTGAATATGTCATGTTGTCCTGTTTTTCTTACATATTCCATCCTCATACAGTTGTCTTACATCAAAGTATTGCTTGTCTGTATCATGCATTAATGTGTTCTGAAGAGTGATTTTATTCTTTTGTGTTGTGGGTACAGCTTGACATGGCAAAGTCAAAAAAGAGCAAGGAAAATAATATAGTAGGGAGTGTTGTTACTCGTCGGGTGAAACGGAAAAGGATCTGCCGTCGAGATTCTGCTGGTACTTATAGTGCAGTACAAGGTCCAAGTCCACCGGCTAAATCTACAAACATAGTATCACCTACTCCACCAGGTGCAGCATCCGCTTCAATTGTACTAGCATCTCAACCAGTTACTCATTTGTTTTCACCGGAACTGGCCAGTTCCCAAGCTGCCTTCACACCTAACACTACTTCTGAAGCACTACTGACACAACAGGATTTGGCAAGATCAGATGAACCTCATGAGCATCAACACCAAGACGGTACCTGACCGAGTCAAGTTGCAGTTGCATGCTCCTTTATATGTACTCTCACAGTTTGATGTACACTAAAACTTTCCATATTCATTGTTGAACTAGCACCATGGCGCAAGCGGAAACAGACATTAGGGATAATGCTTGACAGATTAACAAAATCTAAAGGAGGAAGAATGGAGATCCATTTTGAGGCAGGTTTAAAAAGGCCACGTGTTGCTACAGAGTTAGCCAAGTTAGTATCAGAGGCAGTCATTGCCGTTAGGTGTCATGCACGTATCCTGCCAACGTGGATCCAGTACAGGCATGAGAAAGACAATACCCAGTTTAACACCTTCCTTGACGATTTATCCGTAAGTAATGTTATTCATTGCAATTACTAATATTGTCTTGCTCTGTCCCATACTTTCTAGCTTCCTCCTAATAAGACTCACATTCTTTTTTCAACAGAAGAGGTTCAAGTTGGATCCGAAAGATGATGCAACTAAACAAGCATGCACTCATGTTTTTCAGTTTGCTCTGTGACAATATCGGTACCACCTTAGAAAATCTCACTTTTAAGGCAAGGCTAACAATGAAATCGCCCAAACATCTCTAGTGAAATATATTACAGATGAAGACTGGACAGCCCTCGTTAAACACTGGTCTGATCCAAAGTATCAGGTAGGCTATATGTATTTGATCAGACCACATATTGAACTTGTATTTATGTATGTGCCTTACAAGTGTATCTTGTTCTAGGCTAACTGTTTGAAGAACAAAACCAACAGTTCTAAACTGAAATTCCAACAGACAACAGGATCTCGTAGCTATATTGCACACTGCGAGGCTCTTGTAAATAGTTGTTACTTCCTTCTTTTTTGTGTGCCATATTATCGTATCTATATTGACTTGTTCCAAATACAGAGGAAAGCCCGTGCCGACCAAAAAGAACCTGAACCGAATGCAGTGCAAATGTTCAAGGATTGCCACACCAGCAAGATGAAGGGCTTGAGCACACCAGTTCAAGCCGCTGTTTTAAGTCCTTACTCCTCCTGCCTTGAATAGATTGGTACTGCGATGTGTTCATTTAACTACTTGGTTTGCAGCCAATGTCAGTTACTCTATTCACTTTTATACATAGTTGTCTTAACATATCATTTCACCTTACATGGTTTAAAAGAGATGAAGGATATTCTTTTGGTCTTGATTTGTAATCTAGTTGTTATGTTCACGTGCGCACACAATGATAAAATAGCATGTTTGTTTTATATCTGTTTGCCCATGATATGAATGATGTCATACTATGTTCATCATACTTCAAACCATGTCTCTTTATCCTTAGATGTCAATGAATGTGAGGAAATAGACAATACAGTAGGCATGTTACATGGACATATGTTCTGAAAGTGATTTTATTATGTAGTTGGCACTACAATACATGCTAATGTATTACAGTAGTTCACCAAAATAAGTTATGTATAAATGTTTAACCTACTTTGTTTGTTTTTGTCTCATTAGTAAATTATCTGGTACACTAATCTACAAGTTCAAACTTTCAGGAAGCTATGGAACAAATGATTGAACAGCCACAACCACCTGAAGGTGACGAGGCTACGACATGCACAATATCACCTCTTGCTGCAGTGCGTCAGTATCTCTCCACTAAAAGTGCAAAAAACACCTTCCTGTGTAATTCTGGGTTGGTTGTCAAGGTAACCTCGTCCAAATCGCCTTCTGAACAAAATCTTCTTGCTACACGGAGTGATATATCTGTGCTCCAGACACAAGTCCAATCCCTAATGGACGTTGTTTCGGAAACAAGAATAGTAGTTTAGAAATGTCGTCAAGATATGAATGGTTTTGAAACCAGACTATCAAACATTCGTTTCGTTGTTCAAGAGCAATGGCGGAAAAAAGGTGGAGATCGTGCTGCTCCATTAGATTCTACAGTCTGAAACATTAGCACTTAGGTCAAATGATCTGTGCTTCTATACATCTAATGGTGCTTTTATCTGGAAGGACTGTAAACTTTATGCCAACAGGCCTTTTCTTGTATGGTTGGAATTTATTTATTTTTGATACAACATTTATGATGCTGCCACAGGCTGCAGTAATTATGCTGCTATTTTTGTATAGTGTAGGTTTATCTTAGTAATGTATTCGGTCGAAAGCTTTGTTGGAGCCCAACATGCCAACATTTGTCGGGCCCATTCCAATTGGGCTAAAAACGATTACGGGCCGAAATTGGCATGTAGCCCACTAAAAATATCTGGGCCTAAATCAGCATAAGCTTTCATATTTTTCTGGTAAGCCTGTGCCCATAGTGGGCCTTTAACATGCCTAAACATAATTTGGGCCCTCAGTAAAATTAGGCCTTTTACAGGTGTAAATATCTCGAGCCCATAAAGAACATGGGCCTTTAATAGACCGAAAGTGAGATTAGGCCCTGATAGTGCCAAATAACCCACTGGACTTAGCAGGCCGAAATGGTGGCCCATTTACGATGCAGATCTTTGACAGGCCGAAATTCGGACGGGTCGTAAATGCGCCGACCTAATACACGGGCCTTTAACGGGCCGGAACTTCGGTCGGGCTAGATTATCGCTATATTTATATGGGTCATTGATGGGCCTGATATGACGCTGGGCCGCATATGGCCCATGGTTTACGTCCGGCATTAATAGGACGGAAATGACAATAAGCCGAAAGTGGCCCAAGTCTATAGTGGGCCTCTAATAGGCCGAATGTCAGACATGGTCGAATATGACCCAAATCCTTTACAGTCATTTATGGGTCGAAAGTTTTGATGGCCTGTAAATGGGCCCAAATGAACCCGGACCTTTAACAGGCCAGAAATACACCGGGCCGTAATTCGGCCCAATTACTTAGCGGACAGTTAACGGGCCAGAAGTGACCATGGGCCGCATTGATGAAAAGTTAAGGGCAGGCCGTTGACGGGCCGATTTGATAGAGAATGTTGGGCCTTTAGCTGGCCGGCCCATTATGGTAAGCAGAATCTTGTGGGCCTTTAGCTGGGGCGTCCCATTGTGGTCCGCAAAATCTTATGGGCCTTTAGCTGGGCCAGCCCATTATGGTCTGCAAATTCGTGTGGGCCTTTAGCTGGGCCGGCCCATTATAGTCCGCTAGATTTTGTGGGTCTTTAGCTGGACCGGCCCATTATGGCCTGCTAAATCTTATGGGTCTTTGGTTGGGCCGGCCCATTTAAACTTTGTGGGCCACTTTTGGGCTGGTCCACGTGTCAACATATCATAGGTCATCTCAACCATTGGATGAGTGACACCTGTGCCAACGCGGAGCTGACGCGTGGATCCGTCGGCCAATGAGAATTTTACACATGGAAAATCGGCATTGGTCGTGGCTGTTAACGGGTTATCGGATCCAAAATCCAACCCGATAGCTTAACGGCATTCCGTTACGGTGGATGCCACGTGTCTGTCACCCTTGACGAAAGCACTTCTGTGATGCGCGATTTATCATCATGGAAGTGGACACTTCCATGATGATAATTTTGGTAATGTCATGGAAAACTTCTACGACAACACAAGTATGACTATCTTGATTCTGTCATAAATTTGACATGGATGTACATGCATGACAGAAAACGCGACCTACTATGACAAACACGTATCATCATGCAAGTGTATTTTTTTTGTAGTGATAGCTAGTATCTAGATGGCTTCTTCTCTCTCTCTCATCTTTAATACAATGTTTTCCTCGATGTTCTTGGAGAACTATTTGATACAATCTTGTTTAGCGGTGTGTTTGTTGGGATTCCATGAATTGTGGGTTTATGATCAGATTATACATGAATATTATTTGAGTCTTTTCCGAATTCTTATATGCATGATTATCTTAGTTTTGTATTTCTCTCTGATCTATTGATTTGGTTTGTCCTACTAGGTTGATTTATCTAGCAATACGGGAGGTGCTTTATAATGGGTTCAATCTTGCGGTGATCTATATCCCAGTGATAGAAGGGGACAAGACGCATATTTGTATTATTGCCATTATGGTAAAATGATGGGGTTTATTCATATTGATTGAGTTTACTTTGTCTAAAGCATGTCATCTTGCTTAAGGCGTTACTCCATTTTTTATGAACTTAATACTCTAGATGCATGCTGGATAGTGGTCGATGTGTGGAGTAATAGTAGTAGATGGAGGCAGGCGTCGGTCAACTTGTCCTAGATGTGATTCCTATATAAATGACCATTACCTTGGATATCGTCATAACTATGCGCTTTTCTATCAATTTCCCAACAGTAATTTGTTTACCCACTGTATGTTATGTTCAAGAGAGAAGCCTGTAGTGAAAACTATGGCCCTCGTTTCTATCTTTATCGTATATTAAAATCCAAAAATATCTTGCTGCAATTTATTTACCTTTATTTTATTTTGTGTTTTTGTTTATCTATCTACCATTATCAGACTTGATCCTTGCAATTAACTGCCAAGGGATTGGCAACCCCTTGTTTGCGTTGGGTGCAAGTATTTGTTCTTTTGTGTGTAGGTGTTGTTCACAAGGTAGTGTGTGGTTGTCCTACTGGATTGACAACCTTGGTTCTTAACTGAGGGAAATATTTATCTCTATTATACTGCATCATCATCTCCTCTTTAGGGAAATTCGAACGCAACTCACAAGTAGCAGGAAGAATTTCTGACACTGTTATCGGGGACACATCACCAACCTATCAAGTACCACACATAAAACTTCATCTCCTTGCATTTACTTTATTTGCAATTTGCCTCTCGTTTTCATCTCCACCACTTCTAAAACATTTTCACAAAAACACAAAAACATTTTTCGTTTGCCTTTTTGTTCGTTTGCCTTTTGCTTGTTCGATTGGCCACTATGATGAGTATCACTATCCATGCTTTGTCCATGAACTTTGAAGTACTTTACTTCAACAAAGACAAGGAGAAAATTTGAAATATGCTTGGTATAGGATAATGGAATCTTATCATGCGTGCACCATAAAAGGGCATATGAAAATCTTGCGTCGAAATTTTTATGTAGGGCTAACTATGCCTAATAGACAACTTCTGGATGTTGCCACTAAAGGAAATTTCATTGAAAGCGATGCTAATACTACTTATGAATTAATAGAAGGGATAGTGGGAACTCCACTCCCACAAAAAGGATTCAATTATACCTAATAAGGGATCCAAATTTTGGAGAAATTAGATGATATGCAGAAAATTTTGGTTGAATTACAAAAGCCTAGTTAGCCTCTTAAATTGTTATTGGAAATCTCAATCGCATGAACAACCTTCTTACCATTTGCAATAAGCGGTTGGATACTTTCAATAATAGAATTGATTTATTTTCTGATAATAGCAGAAAGCGTAAAGAACCTCCAGGCTTTGAGAAAAGCCCCACTAGGGTGGTGAAGACTAAAGATGACAACACTTGAAACTATGCATTACGCCTAGCTAGGGGCGTAAAACAATAGCGCTTGTTGGGAGGCAACCCAATAGTTATCTTTATTTTTCTTGTTTATTTTCTGTTTTTTTGTGTGCACTATGTTTTTGTGTTTTAAATTAGTGATTGTGCTAAGTAAAGCCTTTGGTATGATTTGGATGATAGTTGCTTTGGTTCTGTGAAAAACAAAAAAAATTGCGCACAATACTGGAATTCTCTAAATTCACTAGAATGTGCTTTTGATCTGAATGTTTTACACATGATTTATATGTGAATTTCCCACATTGTCCTAATTTTCAGAATTTTTGGAGTTACAGAAGTAGTCATAGTTTAGATTGCCATAATCTGTTATGTTTTTTGACAGATTCTATTTTCGTTGCATTATTTGCTTGTTTTGATGAATCTATGGATTGTATCAGGGGGTATAAGCCATGGTGAAGTTAGAATATAGTAGGCATTATGCAATAATAAAATATGAATGGGTTTACAATAGTACCTAAAGTTTGTGATTTGATTGTTATACTAATGGATCTCATGAAGGTTTTTGTTGAGTTTTGTGTGCTGAAGTTTTCAAGTTTTAAGTGTGATCACGATGGATGAAGGAATAGAGAGTGGCACAACCCTAACCTTCGGGATGCCCTTGACACCCCAAGGAAGTATCTAAGGACAACCAAGCATCTAAGCTTGGGGATGCCTCGGATGGAACCCCCTCTTTCTTCTACCAACCATCGGTAACATTACTTGGAGCTATATTTGTATTCATCACATGATATGAGTTTTGCTTGGAGCTTCGTGTATTATATTAGTCTTTGCTTTGTTTAATTTTTAGTTTGCCACAATCATCTTTGATGAACACACCTTTTTGAGAGGGACACACATTATTCTTGATTTGTTAGAATACTCTTTGTGCTTCACTTATATCTTTTGAGGTAGGCAGTGGCTCTAGTGCTTCACTTATATTTTTTAGAGCACGGTGGTGGTTATATTTTAAATAAATAGTTGCACTCTCATGCTTCACTTATATCATTTTGAGAGTTGATAAAAGTAATGGCAATATGCACAAGTAATGAAATTGGTCCTAATATGATAGCTATTCAAGAGGGATATAATAAAAACTTTCATGTAGATCACTGAATATGATAACTTTGATTCCTGATACATCTCCAACCTATCTATAATTTTTTTTATTGTTCCATGTTATTATATTATCAATCTTGGATGTTTCATATGCATTATTATGCTATTTTATATCATTTTTTGGGACTAACCTATTAACCTAGTGCTTCTTGTTTCAATTTAAAAATATTTGCTTCTTGTTTGCTTGTGTACTAGGCTTTGTCATCATGTCCCAATTTAAAAATATTTATCCTTACCATAGAAAAGCCTTCATGTTGTTGGGGAGGCTGATCCCCGAACACCTATGGGACCGGCGGACCGAGCCCCTTTCGGTAAGGCGGGGGGCGGAGATCGCACGAAGAGCGGATCGAGGCAATGCACACGAGCAGTTTACCCAGCTTCGGAGCTCTCCGGAGAGATAATACTCCTACTGCTGCATGTCTGAGTGTATTGAGTTCTTGCTCGGGAGCGCTGAGTGCTAGAGTACACACTAGCTGCTAACGAGACCGAGCGTGAGTGTTTTTCTGCCTTCGAACCCCCCTCTACGTTGCGCATGGGCCTCCTTTTATATGCCAAAGGGGTCTCCTACAGGTGGCAACGTAGACAAGGGTAAAAATGGAAAAGGAATTGCGGTTGGTACAACTACCTGTACAGTGTATCATACCTAACCCTGAAGGCAGGGGACAAAGGCATTAAATGCCCGTCTACGTCGCCCAAATAGTGCAAAAAGGGACCGTCAGGGACGCCACCGCTCGCCACAATGGCAATCTTGTCAGCGCCGCTTGCCACCGCGCACCGCTGGCTGCACAGCCTCTTGCCACGCGCGCCTGGAAAGGCCCCAGGGCGACACGTTGGTGGATGTGCTGGAGCGCGGGTACAGAGTGGTAGCTTGCCGCGGCAAGCGCCTTGCCGCGGTCGTTGTCTTGTCGCGTACGGAAGCTTGTCGCTCACCGGGCCTCGCCGGGACGCATGGCGCGTCGCGGCAAGTTCCTTGAGATGCCTTGGTTGGCCTTCCCGGCAAGCTCCTCTTCCCGGGGCCTTGTCTCCTTGGCTTGAATACTTTGTTCTTGAATGGCTCCACAGGAACCACGGAGGACCTTGGCGGTCACCCGGCAAGCCTTGCCGCGGGGTGCTGCCACTGCCCGTGCACAAGTTCAGGATACTAGGGTACCCCTACTCTAGTACACCGACAGGAACCCCCGGGCTTGGGCCACACACGGTGCCGAGCGCTGTTGGGCCAGGCCCAAAACAGGGCACGGGCACATGCGGCCTGGGTTACGCCGTATCTCACTCTATATCCTCCGCGCCCTCCACGAACGGCACGCGTCGAATGCAGCGTCGTGGGAGAGATCAGGGGTGGTTTCTATATTCGGAAAGACGGAACGTCTGCCCCCTCCCTCTTTATAAGCAGGGGAAACAGGGGCAGTTTGCCCATCTCGCCGGTCGCTGTTCCAGTCTCACCACCTCCGCCATGGCTCCGAAAGCTGGGAAGGTTGTGAAGTCGGCCGAGGCGCAGCGGCTCACGACACTGCGAAAGGAGCGGACAATCTTCCCCCCTCAGCTCACCGCGAAGGAGCTGAGGGAGTATTACTACCTCTTGTGGTCGACGGAGACGCGAGTGCATCCGCGCACGAAGGTACTCTCAGCTGCCGCTTCGGAACTGGCTCCGAATGGATATTCCTTCTTCGCGTTGTTCTTCTACTGCGGGCTCTGCCCGCCTTTCTCTGAGTTTTTCTGTGATATTATGGACACCTATGGGTTCCGCCTCCTTGACTTCACCCCCAATGCCGTTCTGACCATGGCAGTTTTCGCACATCTCTGCGAAAACTTTGTCGGAGTCTATCCAAATGTAGCCCTTTTTCGCCACTTCTTTATGCCCTGAGTTGAGAGAGGGGAGCCTTTATCCGGCGGAATCGCCTGGATCTCGAGAGTTGGCAAGAAGGAAGCTTATCTGGAGGGAGAGCTCCTCAGCAAGTGGGAGGAATGGAGAGCAGACTGGTGCTGGATTGTCGAGGAGAACCCGCAGCCATTTACCGCCCAGCGCCAAGCCCCAATAGCGCGCGGCAACGATTGGAGCAACGTGGCCCCGGAAGACGACAGGCTGAAGATTGCCGTCACCCGATCCTACGCCTCAGGCTTGCTGGGCTCACCGTAGGCGCCATTGGCGCAGATTTTCTTCGCCGCCGCATCGCCCGTCTGCAGGAGAGGAGGATACCCGCCTGGGAGTTCCAGAATGCGGCGGATATCATGATGTTGCGCCCGGGCCTCAATTTCAATTTCACTGTCCTGGAACTGGACGCGATGCTCCTGGAACTGTTCAAGCGCGATCCTCAACATCCCGGAGCGTTCATGCTGCCGAGGGGTGTCGTTCCGCTGTGCAACAACTCCTCGCTCGACCGCATCCGTGCAATGATGCTGCTGTGCGATTCGCATGGAATTGTTCCAACTTGGCAAGAGCCTGCAGACGATGTCGTGCAGGAGTTCTTTGACGGCTTAGTTGAAATGCCGGTCCGCTCCGATGAACAGAAGAGCCTTACTCGCGACACCCCCGATGCGGAGATGCAGCGCACCGCCACTAGGATGGAAGAGGGGGTGGCAGCCGCTGCCGCGGGCGAATTTGGATTCACCGTGGAGGAGGCAGAGGCAGCAGAGGCAGCAAGCCTTGCCGAGCGAGAGGAGCTTGCCGGCGTGGGAGAGCTTATCGGGCGTAAACCTGAGTCGAGCGAGCCCGCTGAGGGCACGAGTGACTCGTTGAAGATCGACTCCTCCTCTTTCTCACCTTCAGGCAGCTCGCCGCAAGCGGAGCCTCCAGCTCCACCAAGAAGGCGTCTCCGCAAGGCCATGGATGTAGCGGTGCGGCAGACGGGTCAACAGCCGCCGCGCGATCCGCTCCACCGTGGCAGGCACTGTTGCCGCGGGAGCACCTCACGCCGCTGCGGCAACTGGAGCGGGGCCCTCCCGGACCACCGCTTCTGCTCCCGCCAAGCGGCTAAGGGAACCTACTCCTCCGCCTTGTCGCGCTGAAGGTGGGCCGGACTTCGACCTCTCCGTGCTCAGCTCCGACGAGGAAGAGGAAGAGTAAGATTCCTTGCTGTACTTGTAGTTCTTCAATTCTTGCTGTTTTGTCTTGTATCTGATTTGCTTTACTCTGAATCCATTCCTTTTCAGGACTCTGGCCCAGAGAGCGGCGAAGAGAGCCAAGATCCCGGTGATTGTCATCGAGGATGAACCCACCGCGACAGCAGGGGGTGTGTCCGAGACCACCTTGCCGGACCCAGCAACTATTCCCCAAAGCAGCCCCCAGCGCAGCCCCCAGCGTAAGTATATGGTTTACTCCCTGCTGTTAGGTGCGCATGGGTGCTCTTTCTTTGCTGACATCTGATTCTTGGTTTGCGTAGGAGCAGAGCAGTCTCACCAGGAGTGCCCGGAAGCCGCTCCCGACATGCCCTCTGCTTCGACTACACCGCCAAGGGAGGATTCCCCGGCAAGGGAGCGTTCTCCGGCAAGGGAGAATTTTCCGGTAAGGGAGAAGTCTCCGGCAAGGGACAGTTCTCCGGCAAGGGATAGCACCAGCGACCCCTCGGTGGTGGAGACCACGGCTGCAGATCCTAGTACAGGTAATCCTCTTGCTTGAAAACTTCCTTGGGTTCTTCTTCTTCTGATTTTCTTTTTGAATATTTGCTTGACTTTTCTCCCTTTTCCGGTCGTCAGGTCCATCTGCCACGGAGCCGATGGAAACCGAGGTCGCCAGCGATGAGAAAGCGCGCGACAATACTAACGACGCCGCTTCCACCAAAGACGAGGCCGGCGCCGATGATCCCGCCGGCGGAGAGGCCGCCAAAGCTGCCGCCGCAGAAGCTGGCGAGGGGTCCGGCGATCGCACTGACGGCCCCGAGGCCGCATGAGCGTCAGGCGCTACGCCGACCGCCGATCCCTCCGCCGCTGCTGTAGCGTCAGGCTCCGAAGAGCCCCAGCCCGACGCCTATTTGAAGGCCGGCGATGGCATCTTCATCAAGCTCCCTTGGGCGTCGAGCTCCAGGGCGCCGATCGAAGGAGAAAACTTTGATGAAGAGTTGCTCGCCTCCGCTGGGCTGACGCTGGTCGACGCGCCGAGCAGCAGCAGCGGCGAGCCTGAGGAGGAGCAGCTGCTGCGGAAGCTGTTGTCGCTCTACCGCGCCCGACAGGCCAAGCTGGTATCCCAAGAAGCGCTTGTTGCGAAGGCGGGAGTGGACATCAAGAAGCGCGCGGAGGAGCTCTGGGGCCTCAACCAGGAAGCTCTCCGGTCCCTGGCAAAGGAGCGGGAGCAACTCGCCGAGGAGCGGAAAGCCTTCCTCCTTGAGAAGGTTGAAGCTGAGGAGCAACAGCGGCTTGCTGCCGACAAGCTGGCTGCGCAAGAAGGCGAGTTGGTGCAGCGGAAGGTTAACCTTGACAGCCATGAGGAGGAGCTAGCCGCGCGCGAGCAAACATTCGGCGGGGCTCTCAAGGAAGCAGAGGATGCTGCCGCAGCTACCGAGGCCGCCAAGAAGGAGCTGGAGACGAAGGTGGCGCAGCTGGAGGCCGATCTCAAGCTGAGCAGCGAGGAGCTTGCTGCGCTCAAGCGTGAGCGCGAGAAGGACGCCTACACCCATGGCGAGCTGCAGGGTCGTCTCGCCGAGAGGAGCAAGGAGCTTAGCGCCGCCAAGGACTCCAACGCGGATCTTGAGTTGAAGCTGACTACTTTGACCAGGACGATGGACGGCGCCAGGGAGCAGGAGGTGGCCTTGAAGGAGAAGATCAAGGCCGACAAGGCGCTGCTGGCCAGTGCTGCTGCCGCCCAGAACACTTTTAGGGAGAACGTGGAGCACTGTACCGAGGGTCTCGTGGATGTTGCCGCAGCCATCGACGGGGAGCTGGCGCAGCTGGGGATGGAGGATCTCGGGTATTCCTCCGATGAGCACCTCCAACCCAGCGCCAAGCTCAGCTTGTTCTTCAAAGGTGTGGCGACGGCCCTCCAGCAACTCTGGGAGAAGATCCCAAAGCAGCTGGCCGACGAGTCGCACAAGATCTGCGCGGGAGCTCTTCAAAAGGTGCTGGTGAAGGTGGCCTTCCGCAACCCAGGCCTCAACCTCACCAACGTCCTCAGGACCTTGCTGCCGGATGCTGATCTGGAAGCGCTCAAGACCCTTGTCGCACCCATTGTGGACAAGGTGAGCGGGATCAAGAGGGTTGAGGGCGATCGCGTAGATTAGGCCGCCCGTTTTCTCTTTTTCTTGTCGCTGCTGGTCATGTTATGAGAACAATCTGTTAGAGCTGTGACAAGCTATCTTATAATATGACTCTATTTTGGGTAGTGATTGCTATGTTATTTCCTTTACTTGATTCCTTCCTTTGTATGTTTTTGCCCTACGCTCTTAGGGAACTTGTCGGCGCAGGCACCTCAGCCGCGAGCGCTGAGTGCGGGACGTCAGCAGCCTGCTGGCGGTGCCGCTACCGACAAGAAACCTTGTCGCAACAAGTCGCAGCTCACTTAAGTTGTTGAGCGGACTCGAAACAAAGTAAGGGCGCAACTAGCTACGAGTTGGTTCCTCCATGCACAGGTTTTCCATACAAAGCACGGTCGTTCGAGGAAGATAACTTAAAATTTTTAAAACTGATTGCTCAAACTTTAGCAACTTAGCTTTTCTGTCGTTTGCTTCCCGGTAAGACGAAACTTCCTCGAACGACGCTTGGTCCACACCATTATCTTCTCCTTTCCCCCTGGCAAACTTGTGGGCGAGGGAACCTTCCCTTCATCGAGAAAGAGAAAGAAGAGAAAATAAAGATATGGGGCCTTACGGCTTGTTATTGCTTACCGGGGGTAGGCGCTGCACAAAGTGTCAGATAACGCATGCAAAGAAAAGTAGAAAGCATGAAATTGACAAGGTGTGCAGAGCACATGAGCTTTACTTTTGCACGGGGTCTGCGCCCGTCTTTGTACAAAGGATTACATGCAACATCGGCAAGACTTGTACAAAAGGTGGTTGCCGGAACAGGTTCCGGCAACCGCGCCTTACGGGTAAAACTTAAGATGCTCAATGTTCCAGGAGTTGCTCACCGGAATGCCATCTTCGGTCTCAAGGCGGACAGCGCCAGGCCTAGTGACTCATTTCACCCGGTAAGGGCCTTCCCACTTCGGCATCAACTTGTTGGAATTCTTGGCGGACTGAACGCGCCGAAGAACAAGGTCGCCTTCCTCGAGACTTCTGGCATTAACTTTGCGGCTATGGTAGCGGCGCAAAGCTTGCTGGTATCGAGCAGCTCGTACAGCGGCCTAAATACGGTCCTCCTCAAGGAGCAGCGCGTCATCTTGTCGCAACTGCTCTTGCTCAAGCTCATCATAAGCGAGCACTCGAGGTGACCCGTATATGAGTTCTGTGGGGAGAACTGCCTCTGCTCCATAGACTAGAGCGAAAGGTGTATGGCCAGTGGCTCGATTTGGTGTCGTCCTGACCGACCAAAGAACCACCGGCAGCTCCTCAATCCAGTTCTTTCCGCACTTGCGCAGCCTGTCGAAAGTCCTAGTCTTGAGCCCGCGCAGCACTTCAGCATTCGCCCTCTCCGCTTGACCGTTACTTCTCGGATGAGCAACAGAAGCGAAGCAGACCTTGGCGCCAAGATCTTGGACGTACTGCATGAAGGTGCGGCTCGTGAATTGCGTGCCGTTGTCGGTGATGATCCTGTTAGGGATCCCGAAGCGGCAAACAATCGACCTGAAGAACTTGACTGCTGACTGTGCTGTCACCTTCCTCACTGCTTCCACTTCTGGCCACTTTGTGAACTTGTCGATTGCAACGTACAAGTACTCAAAGCCCCCGACAGCTTGGGGAAAGGGGCCGAGGATGTCGAGCCCCCAGACCGAGAATGGCCAGGATAAAGGGATCGTCTGGAGAGCTTGAGTTGGCTGGTGTATCTGCTTGGAATGGAACTGGCACGCTTCACACTTGGTTACTTGTGCAGCTGCATCCTGGAGGGTTGTCGGCCAAAAGAAACCTTGCCGGAACGCTTTGCCGGCAAGTGCTCTTGCGCCAATGTGGAGGACCACATATGCCTCCACGTATCTCTGCCAACAGCTTTTGTCCGTCTTCCCGATGAATACACTTCAATTTCACGCCGTTGAGTCTTCTTTTGTACAGTGTGTTGTCGACAAACTGGTACATACTTGACTGCCAGGCTACTCTTTCCGCTTCTTCTTGCTCGTCGGGAAGTTCTCCTGTCTGAAGGAAATGGACAATCTGCTATGCCCATGTTGGAGCTTGCGGCTCGACAACAAGGACTAAAGGCACATCTGCTGCTGCGGGAACATCCGCTTCTACGGCGAGAACCTGCGGCTCAGCCGGAGCTTGACGTTCCCCGGCAAGCTTGCCGGAGCAAAACTTGTCGGGAGCGTCTGCTTCAACGGAACCAACCCTAGGGCTTGCCAGAGTAGACTGCTCCTCAGCACCCTTGGTGTTGATCTTGAGGACCTTCTTGGCAGCGGCTTCGGGGAGCTCTGCCGGAAAATAGTCACCAGAAATCAACTTCCTCTTCTTGCTCTGTCCAGTTGATGGCATTACAGATGGTTGAGTCAGTTTGAGCACAAAGATCCCTGGTTCCACAGGTAACTTAAGTGCGGCGCACTTCGACAGGCCATCGGCAATGTCGTTCTGAGCTCTTGGAACATGTTCCATCTGTAGGCCGTCGAAGTGCTCTTCTAGCTTTCTCACTTCATCAACGTAAGCTTCCATCAACGTGGTCTGATAATTCTTGTTCACTTGGCGGACGACAAGCTGTGAGTCACCCCTGACAATGAGCTTCTTGATCCCAAGGTCTCCTGCGATCCTGAGACCGGCAAGCAAACCCTCATACTCTGCGGTATTGTTCGTTGCTTTTTCCTTGGGAAAGTGCATCTGGACTACGTACTTGAGTTGCTCTCCAGTGGGTGCAACAAGTAGCACGCCCGCCCCGGCGCCTTGCAGCGAAAAGGCACCATCAAAGTACATCAGCCACTCTTTGTTTGCTTCCTTGACAGGGATGCTCATTTCTGGAATTTCTTCATCTTGTGTTGGCGTCCATTCTGCTATGAACTCCGCCAATGCTCTCCTTTGGATAGTCGAAGTGCTCTCAAACTTGAGGCCAAAGCTTGACAGTTCCAGTGCCCACTCGACAATCCTGCCTGTTGCTTCTGGATTTTGCAGTATCCTCTTCAGCGGAAAACGAGTGACGACTGTGATCTCATGTGCTTGGAAGTAATGGCGCAGCTTTCTCGAGGCCATGAGAAGGCCGAAAAGCAATTTCTGCACACCAGAGTACCTTGGCCTAGCCCCCTGCAGAAGGGAACTGACAAAGTAAACTGGGCGCTGCACCATTCTTTTCTGCATCTTCTCACGCGCCTGCGCAGATCCACCTTTGTCGGGACCAGAGCTTGCCGATGAAGTCCCCTGCTTGTCGCTGGATGCATCTGCCGTGGTTGCTGGCTCATCGTCCGCCTCCCTCTCCGCTACTAACGCAGTACTAACCACTTGATTGGCTGCCGCTATATATAGCAGCAACTTCTCTTGTGGCTTAGGTGCGACAAGTGTTGTAGTGGAGGACAGGTATCTCTTTAAGTCCTGCAGTGCAGCCTCTGCTTCCGGATTCCATTTCATTGGACCTGCCTTTTTCAATATTTTAAAAAATGGCAGGGCGCGCTCAGCAGACCTAGAGATAAACCTGCTGAGAGCAGCTACGCAACCGGCAAGTCTTCGTACATCCTTGACGCGCTTTGGTGCCTCAATCTGCTCAATGGCCTTGATCTTGTCGGGATTGGCCTCAATTCCCCGCTGAGACACGAAGAACCCGAGAAGCTTGCCGGAGGGGACTCCAAACACACACTTCTCGGGGTTAAGCTTGAGGTTGATCTTGCGCAGATTTGCAAAGGTTTCGTCTAAATCTTGAATCAGAGTCGCCTTGTCCTTGCTCTTGACCACTATGTCATCCATGTAGGCTTCCACATTTCTGTGCATTTGCGGCTCAAAAGCGTCATGGACTACCCTTGCAAATGTTGAACCAGCATTCTTTAAACCGAAAGGCATCCGTACGAAACAGTATGTGCCACATGGGGTGATGAATGCGGTCTTCTCCTCATCCTCTTCTGCCATGAAGATCTGATGGTATCCTGAGTATGCATCAAGAAATGAAAGCAAGTCACATCCGGCTGTGGAGTCAACAATCTGGTCGATGCGCGGCAAGGGAAATGGGTCTTTGGGACAAGCTTTATTGACATCGGTAAAGTCGATACAAAGCCTCCATTTCCCCTTTGCCTTGCGCACGACTACAGGGTTGGCCAACCACGTAGGATGGAGCACTCCTCTGACAAGGCCTGCTGCTTCCAATTTCTTGATTTCTTTTGCGATGAATTCTTGGCGCTCCACTGCCTGCTTCCTAACTTTCTTCTTGACGGGCCGCGCATGAGGACAGACGGCAAGATGGTGCTCGATTACTTTCCTGGGAACACCGGGGATGTCAGACGGTTGCCACGCAAATACGTCGATGTTCGCCCGCAGGAAAGCAACGAGCGCACTTTCCTATTTAGGGTCGAGAGTGGCACTGATGGTGAAGGTACCACCAGTGCCATCCTCCTTGGCTGACACCTTCTTGGTCTCTGGTGGAGCTGCCATTGTCTTCTTACACTTGCCGGTGGAGCTCGATGGTGCATCCTCGACGGTAGCGCAGCACTCCGAAGAGGTGTGCTTGCCGGAGTGGGCATCAAAACTCTTGCCGGACTTGGTCTTCTTCTTCGCCCCGGGAGCTTCAACGGCAAGTGACTTGCGATCTGTTGCGGCTGTTGCCTCCCGGTAGATCTTGTCGGTGCAGATAAGAGCATCCTTCTTGTCGCCAGGGACAGAGATGACACTTATCGGGCCTGGCATCTTCAGCATGTTATAAGCATAGTGAGAGGCTGCCATGAATTTGGCGAGTGCTGGACGGCCGAGTATCCCATTGTAAGGCAATGGAAAGTCAGCAACGTCAAAAGTGACCCTCTCAGTCCTGAAGTTCAACTTGCTGCCAAATGTCACCAGCAACGTGATCTTTCCCTTCGGCTTGCTCCTTCCCGGATTGATTCCTTGGAATGTGCCGGTCTCTTCGAGCTCGCCATCAGGGATCTGGAGTTTCTGGAGTACCGCGGAGGAGATCAGGTTCAAGCCGGCCCCACCGTCAACTAGCATCTTAGTGACCTTGAGGTTGCGGATAGTTGGTGAAACCAACATCGGCAAGCATCCGACCGCAGTTATGCGATCAGGGTGGTCCTCAATATCAAAGATGATAGGCGTGTTGGACCATTTCAGAGGCTTGCATGACTCGATGGGTGGTTCTGCCGCATAGACTTCCTGCACCCACCGCTTGAGCTGGCGGTGTGAAGTATGCAGAGAAGCACCGTCGTCAACGCACAGGACCTCTGTGGCTTTCTGGAACTCCTGCTCATCGGTCTTGTCATCATCCATATCTTCATCGTCGTCGTCATCTTCATCCTTGTCGCGGCCGCGGGGAGGTCTATCTCCTTGCCGTTGCTTGGCCTTGCCGCGACGTCCTCCTCGGCCGGGGCATTTCTTGCCGGCTCCTCCAGCACCTTCCTGGGCCTTCTCCTTGTCGCGTCGCTCGTATTCAGCCTTTTGCTGCTCGACCTTCTTGCAGCTCTGGAGGTCATGGCCCTTGGTGCGGTGGATCTTGCAGTACTGCTTGTTGGTGCCGTCCTGCTTGTCGGCGACCGCCACAACCTGGTAGTTGGTCCCTGCGGCAATCTCCTCACCGGAGCTACCAGCTTTGGCTTTCTTGGCGCCACCTCCGTTGCCGGACTGCTCAACGACTAGCACATCTTTGCCTTTCTTCTTCCTGTTGTTCCGCCGCCGGTTTTTCTTTGCCGGGGCAGCCTCCTCACTATCAGATCCTCCTGCTTTTGTATTCTCTCCGGGGAGTTTCCTCCCTTCCTCAGCACGCGCACACTTGTCGGCCAGGGCATATAGCTCACTGACGTCTCTGATCTTGCACATCACCATCTCCTCCCGCATCCTGCGGTTTCGCACGTTCTGATGGAACGCGCTGATTACCGCGGCAGGGTGGACATCTGGGATGTTGTGCTGTATGCGGCTGAATCTCTGAATGTACTTGCGTAGGGGCTCTCCTTCCTTCTGGGCGAGCAGATGAAGGTCGCTCTCTTGGCCATGAGGCTTGTGGCCGCCTGTAAAGGCGCCGACAAACTGATGGCATAGGTCTGCCAGGGAGGATATGGAGTTGTTCGGCAAGTGCATGAGCCAGGATCTGACATTGGGCTTGAGCACCAGCGGGAAGTAGTTGGCCAGGATCTTGTCGTCCCGCCCCCCGGCAGCTTGCACCGCGATGGTGTAGATGCTGAGGAACTTCGACGGATGCGACTTGCCGTCGTACTTCTCTGGTACGTCTGGCTTGAAATTCTTCATGCTGGGCCACTGGACTTGTCGCAGCTCACGAGTGAATGCAAGGCAACCTACCGCGTACGACAAGTCGCCTGGTTCCCCTGGTGCATGCATGTCGATAGAGGGCCCAGCGCGCTGGTCTGATTGACGCCGTGCTTCTCTTCGGTGCTCGATGCGAGTTCGAGCATCTTCTTGCTGTCGTTCGTGAAGAACTTGGCGCTGATCGTGACGAGCTCGTGGATCTGATGATGCAGTGGAGTCGCTGTCGAGGTGGATCCGGCGAGTCGGCGATCTTGGCCTTCAGGGTGGAGTGTGCATGGTGGTTGCACCCCACCGGTTTCGTCGCCATCGGCTCGTGCCCGGCAGTCCTACCGCGGCAGCGATGTACTCGGCTGCCGCGGAGTGTCGCCATTGGCGAAGCCGATGAGACTCTGAATGGTGGCCCTCCATTCATCGATCTTGTCTGCCGTTGGAGGGTAATCTAGGAGCAGTTGAGCTCGCGCCAAAGCTTCTGTTGGAGTGGTGGGCGGCAGTGGCGACGGTGCGAGGAGCGGGATATGCTCGGACTTCTAACTATGTTAGAAGGAGCAGTATCCCGTCCAGGCGACCGTGTCTCGCTCGTGCCAGCATGTTGGCGTGTATGCTGGTCTTCAGCACCCCGAGATCCACCAGCTCAATCTTGGTCCAACGAACGTATGGCCCTGCGAATACCATGACGCTGTCGGTCCTACGCCTCCTGAGATGGGCGCGGTGCATGTACAGACGCCGAGGTCTGCGCAGCCTTGTCCTTGGACCTGGCAGCACCGTGAGCTCCCTCGTCGTTGCCCGTTCTTCCGCCGGCGTCTACCCCACCACCTGTTTGCTCCGGTGGTGGTGGGATCGACGTGGACGGAACAGCTGCCGCCGAAGCCTTCTTCTTCGGTGGCATGTCGATGAAGAAGATGAAGATCTAGCTCGTGTGAACGCCGGATCAGGTTCACACAACCTCAACGCCCCCTACCTGGCGCGCCAAAGATGTCGGGGAGGCTGATCCACGAACACCTATGGGACCGGCGGACCGAGCCCCTTTCGGTTCGGCGGGGGGCGGAGATCGCATGAAGAGCGGATCGAGGCGATGCACACGAGCAGTTTACCCAGCTTCGGAGCTCTCCGGAGAGATAATACTCCTACTGCTGCATGTCTGAGTGTATTGAGTTCTTGCTCGGGAGCGCTGAGTGCTACAGTACACACTAGCTGCTAACGAGACCGAGCGTGAGTGTTTTTCTGCCTTCGAACCCCCTCTACTTTGCGCATGGGCCTCCTTTTATATGCTAAAGGGGTCTCCAACAGGTGGCAACGTAGACAAGGGTAAAAATGGAAAAGGCATTGCGGTTGGTACAACTACCTGTACAGTGTATCATACCTAACCCTGACGGCAGGGGACAAAGGCATTAAATGCCCATCTATGTCGCCCAAATAGTGCAAAAAGGGACCGTCAGGGACGCCACCGCTCGCCACGATGGCAATCTTGTCAGCGCCGCTTGCCACCGCGCACCGCTGGCTGCACAGCCTCTTGCCACGCACGCCTGGAAAGGCCCCAGGGCGACACGTTGGTGGATGTGCTGGAGCGCGGGTACAGAGTGGTAGCTTGCCGCGGCAAGCGCCTTGCCGCGGTCGTTGTCTTGTCGCGTCCGGAAGCTTGTCGCTCACCGGGCCTCGCCGGGACGCGTGGCGCGTCGCGGCAAGTTCCTTGAGATGCCTTGGTTGGCCTTCCCGGCAAGCTCCTCTTGCCGGGGCCTTGTCTCCTTGTCTTGAATACTTTGTTCTTGAATGGCTCCACAGGAACCACGGAGGACCTTGGCGGTCACCAGGCAAGCCTTGCCGCGGGGTGCTGCCACTGCCCATGCACAAGTTCGGGATACTAGGGTACCCCTACTCTAGTACACCGACACATGTCTTTGCAATTTGAGCATAATAGTTTCTTTAGGAACAAACTTAAATAACAATCTACTATGATCGAATATATCAATAAACATCTTGATTATGTTAATAAAGAAGTTATTGGTCTTCAATCTCAACTCGTTCATATTGGAAGTTTAGTAGGCCAAATTTCCAATAATCAAACTACATTAGTGAATAAGATGGCTGCTAAACCTGAATCTTTGAATCATGATGAAGATCTTAAAGTGATTGTGTGACTCCTATTGAATCTTTATTTGCTAATACATAACTTGATAAAGAAGGGACTGGAGAAGAATCAACTTTAGCTATAAGTTGTCCCAATAATTTGGAGGGTGATGATCTTAATGAAAAATTGATAAAAGTGGGTTTGGCGAGGTCAAAACTTTAACTAGTGATGTGCCCACTCTTTTGGATTACAAGGAGTTCAATTATGATAATTGTTCTTCGATTGAGTGTATTTCCTTGTTGCGATCCATGCTTAATTCACGTCATGCTTATGATCAAAATAAGGCTTTTACTAAACATATTGTTGATGCTATTTGATGTCTACTACACAACCTTCTTCTTGTAGACATTTTTGGGCCTCCAAGTGTAGAGGTTTGTAGGACAGTAGCAAATTTCCCTCAAGTGGATGACCTAAGGTTTATCAATCTGTGGGAGGCATAGGATGAAGATGGTATCTCTCAAACAACCCTGCAACCAAATAACAAAGAGTCTCTTGTTTCCCCAACACACCAGTATAATGGTAAATTATATAGGTGCACTAGTTCGGCGAAGAGATGGTGATACAAGTACAATATGGATGGTAGATAAAGGTATTTGTAATCTGAAATTATAAAAACAGCAAGTTAACAAGTTGTAAAAGTGAGCGTAAACGGTATTTCAATGCTTGGAAACAAGGCCTAAGGTTCATACTTTCACTAGTGCAAGTTCTCTCAACAATAATAACATAATTGGATCATATAAATATCCCTCAACATGCAACAAAGAGTCACTCCAAAGTCACTAATAGCGGAAAACAAACGAAGAGATTATGGTAGGGTATGAAACCACCTCAAAGTTATCCTTTTTGTTCTATCTATTCAAGTGTCCGTAGTAAAATAACATGAAGCTATTCTTTCCGTTCGATCTATCATAGAGTTCATACTAGAATAACACCTTAAGACACAAATCAACCAAAACCCTAATGTCACCTAGATACTCCATTGTCACCTCAAGTATCCGTAGGCATGATTATACGGTATGCACCACACAATCTCAGATTCATCTATTCAACCAACACAAAGTACTTCAAAGAGTGCCCCGAAGTTTCTACCGGAGAGTCAAGACGAAAACGTGTGTCAACCCCTATGCATAGGTTCATGGGTGGAACCCGCAAGTTGATCACCAAAACATACATCAAGTGGATCACGTGAATATCCCATTGTCACCACAGGTAAGCACGGCAAGACAGACATCAAGTGTTCTCAAATCCTTAAAGACTCAATCCGACAAGATAACTTCAAAGGGAAAACTCAATTCATCACAAGAGAGTAGAGGGGGGAGAAACATCCTAAGATCCAACTATAATAGCAAAGCTCGCAATACATCAAGATCATGCCATAGAGAGAACACAAGAGAGAACACAAGAGAGAGAGAGAGATCAAACACATAGCTACTGGTACATACCCTCAGCCCCGAGGGTGAACTACTCTCTCCTCGTCTTGGAGAGCGTAGGGATGATGAAGATGGCCACCGGTGAGGGATCCCCCATCCGGTAGGGTGCCGGAACGGGCTCCCGAGAGGTTTTTGGTGGCTATAGAGGCTTGCAGCGGCAGAACTCCCGATCTATCTTCGTATTCGATGGTTTTAGGGTATATGGGAATATATAGGCGAAAGAAGTCGGTCGAGGGATCCACGAGGGGCCCATGAGACAGGGGGCGCGCCCTCCTATCTCCTAGCCTCCTTGAAGCTTCCCTGGCTTGTACTCCAAGTCTCCCGGATCATGTTCGTTCCAAAAATTACGCTCCCAAAGGTTTCATTCCATTTGGACTCCGTTTGATATTCCTTTTCTTCGAAACACTGAAATAGGCAAGAAAACAGCAATATGGGCTGGGCCTCTGGTTAGTAGGTTAGTCCCAAAAATGATATAAATTTGTAAAGTAAAGCCCATAAACATCCAAAACGGATAATATAATAGCATGGAACAATCAAGCATCCCCAAGCTTAATTCCTTCTCGTCCTCGAGTAGGTAAATGATAAAAACAGAATTTTTTATGTGGAATGCTACCTAGCATAATTCTCAATGTAATTTTCTTTATTGTGGCATGAATATTCAGATCCAAATGATTCAAAATAAAAGTTCATATTGACATAAGAAATAGTAACACATCAAGCATACTAATAAAAGCAATCATGTCTTCTCAAAATAACATGGCTAAAGAAAGTTCATCCCTACAAAATCATATAGTTAGGCTATATTTCATTTTCGTCACACAAAAATGTTCCCAAATTCTACACACCCGATGACAAGCCAAGCAATTGTTTCGTACTTAAATAATCTCAAACTTTTTCAACCTTCACACAATACATGAACGTGAGCCATGGATATAGCATTATGGGTGGAATAGAATATGATGATGGGGATTGTGTGGAGAAGACAAAAAGGAGAAAGTCTCATATTAACGAGGATAATCAATGGGCTATGGAGATGCCCATCAATTGATGCCAACATGAGGAGTAGGGATTTCCACGCAACGGATGCACTAGAGCTATAAATGTATGAAATCTCAACAAAAGAAAATTAGTGGGTGTGTGTAGGATCTTGAAGTATGTCTAGAGGGGGGGTGATTACACTACTTGACCAAATAAAAACTTATCCTTTTCCCAATTTTAGTCTTTGGCAAATTTTAGCTAACTTAGCAGAAGTCAAGCAATCTTAACACAATTCAACCAAGCATGCAAAGAGTATATGAGCAGCGGAAAATAAAGCATGCAACTTGCAGCAATGTAAAGGGAAGGGTTTGGAGATTTCAAATGTAATTTGGAGACACGATGATTTTTGAGCCGTGGTTCCGATAGGTGGTGCTATCGTACATCCACGTTGATGGGGACTTCAACCCACGAAGGGTAATGGCTGCGCGAGTCCACGAAGGGCTCCACCCAAGAAGAGTCCACGAAGAAGCAACCTTGTCTATCCCACCATGGCTGTCGCCCATGAAGGACTTGCCTCACTAGCGGTATATCTTCACTAAGTAGGCGATCTCCTTGCCCTTACAAACTCCTTGGTTCAACTCCACAATCTTTTCGAAGGATCCCAAGTGACACCTAGCCAATCTAGGAGGCACCACTCTAAAAGAAGTAACAAATGGTGTGTTGATGATGAACTCATTGCTCTTGTGCTTCAAATGATAGTCTCCCCAACACTCAACTCTCTCTCACAGGATTTGGATTTGGTGCAAAGAAGATTTGAGTGGAAAGCAACTTGGTGAAGGCTAGAGATCAAGATTCATATGGTAGGAATGGAATATTTTGGTCTCAACACATGAGTAGGTTGTTCTATCTCAGAAATGGTAAGTTGGAAGTATAGGTTTGTTATGATGGCTCTCTCCACGAATGAAGAGGAGGTGGAGGGGTATATATAGCCTCCACACAAAATCTAACCGTTACACACAATTTACCAATCTCGATGGGACCGAATCAACAAACTTGGTCAGACCGATTTAGTAAACCTAGTGACCGTTAGGATTTTTGGTGGGACCGACATGCAACTCGGTAGGACCGATATGGTTAGGGTTAGGGCATAATGTAATCTTGGTGAGACCGATTACACAAACTCGATGAGACCGATTTTGGTAATAAGCTAACCAGAGAGTTGGTCAGGCAAACTCGGTGTGACCGACTCGCTCATCTCGGTGGGACCGAAATGTTACAAAAAGGAAACAGAGAATTTGCATTTTAATCTCGGTAGGACCGATTACTCAAACTCGGTAAGACAGATTTTGATAATGGACATACACAGAGAGATTACAATCCCATCTCGGTGAGACCGAGATCCCTATCGGTGAGACCGATTTGCCTAGGGTTTGTGGTAGTGGCTATGACATCTGAACTTGGTGGCGCCGGATAGAAAGAATCGGTGGGGCCGAGTTGGACTTTAGATTTGGGTCATATGTGGATGTGGAAAAGTAGTTGAGGGCTTTGGAACAAATCACTAAGCACTATGAGGCAAGAAACTCATTAAGCAACACCTCATCCCTCCTTGATAGTATTGGCTTTTCCTATAGACCCAATGTGATCTTGGATCACTAAAAAATAAAATGTGGAGTCTTGAGCTTGAAGCTTGAGCCAATGCTTTTATCCTTAGCATTTTGAGGGATCCACTTTTCTCATACATGCCAAGCCATTCATTGAGCTTTCCTGAAATATTTGTCTTGGAATAGTATTAGCTCAATGAACTATATGTTGTTAGGAATTACCAAATCCACCTAGGGATAGTTGCACTTTCAATCTCCCCTTTCTGGTAATTGATGACAACATATGGATCAAAGCTTCGACAAAAGATAATAAGATTGAAAAACATCGTCGCTTTGAGAAGTATGTGAAATGTGAGAGCTCCCGCTAAATTTGTGCATAGTTTAAGATTTTCTTTGGACTGCAAATGCACATTGAGTTAGGTTAATGAGTTACTCTCCCATGTCACATACATCTTGGTGGAGCGCTAAAAATGATAATATTCAGAATACATGCACTCATCACGAAGCAAAGTGAATGATCATATAGAGATAAAAAGGATAATGTCATCCAACAAGCATTAATGTAGCATATGATCAAACACATGATCATTATTGTATCACGCAGGCAATAAGGCATCTCAAGCAAGCGAAAGCAAATAAAGTTCAACCACAAAGATAAGAGAGAACAAAATCAAACTCTCACTCTTGAAGCCTATGATCTATACATTTTTCTCCCCCTTTGGCAACAAGTTACCAAAAAGTTCCTAGAAAATGCATAGTACTATGTCGTCTCTCAGGCTTGGTCTTGATGTGGTGGTGTAGATATGACTCCAAGGATGTAGGCATCAATTGATGAAGTTGGAGCTCATGGAGTAGATGCTGGAGCTGGTGGCACTGAAGCTGTAGCAGGTGCAGATGATGTTGCTCTTGTGTCTGTCACAGGCACAACAGCTGATCTCTGAGCTCTAGGCACTCTAGCAAATGCCTGAGTGGTTGTCTTGCCCTTCCTCTCCTACATGTCATCTTGGAGTTTCTCAACAGCAGACTGGATCTCAGTTACTTTCACATCTAAGTCATAGAACTTCTGCTCCATGATCCTCTCCAAGCTCTCCTGGTTTTGAGTCAGGGTGGCCAACCCTTTCTCAATCCTTAGAGCGGATGCTATCAAGTAACCAAGCTGGTCTTGTTTGCTCTTCAGGAAGTACTTAGATGCCTCATCAATTGTTGGCATCTTTGCAGCCTTCTCAGTCCTTGCCTTCTCTTTGTTTGCTTGTGCTTGAACTGAATATGGTTCATTTTCATCCATAACCACTCGGTTGTCCTCAAAGTCTGGATAGATAGGCATGTGTTCCTTGTCCAACAAGTAAGTGCCAGTGCCCATCTTGGAGTTAATCAGCTCCTGGATCTGTGAGGCATACCCACAACTTCTCTTTTGGTCTGCAGTTGTCCTCTTGATTGTTTCAATAATGAGACTCATGACCTTGAACTTTTGAGGCACATCAAATAAGTGTAGCAGATTGATAGCATGGCCTCTGATCATGTTATGATCACCTGACTTGGGCAAGAGGGTGGCCTGAGGATCCAGTTGATGGTTGGCAGTCCTGACAGAAGGAAATGTACAGATCCAAACTTGTGAGTTTCAACTACATCATCTGGGATCTCCTTGTACATGTGTGCCATAGTGTTGTGATCCATCTTCTTCTTGGCATAGACGTCCAAGTCATCCTCTTTCTTCTTTGGTGCATTGATTAGATTTGCCCATTCTTCAATTGTAGACTGGTACCTTGTACCTTCAGACAGCCAAACTATTCTGCCATCTGGATAGAAGTGTGCTGTGGAGTAGAATTGCATTATGAGCTCATCGTTCCACTTTGTGAGCTTCTGCCCAACAAAGTTATCCACTCCACAACCCTTGAAACTGTCAAACACTCCTGGGTAGTGTTGCTCATTCTCGTTGATGTATTTCCAATCTACCCATCTCATATCACATACTATTGGTTTCTTGTCCAGCAACACAGTCTCATAGAAGTCCTGCTGTTCCTTTGTATCGAACCTATAGTCCATAGCAGTTCTCCTCCTGAATGCATAAGGATCAGTCAACCTCCACTGTCTGAGTCCTGCATCCTTTCTCAGCTTCATGTTCTCAGCAACAGGATGAGCATCGTTATGATCTGGAATTTTAGGCTTCAACTTTCTCAAAACATGCTCTTCATCTTCTTCTTCTTCTGCAACAACTTTAGGCACTGGGGCCTTGTTCTTTTCAGCAGCTGGGATGCTCCTGGTATTCCTCTTTGGTGCAGTCTTGGGCTTGGAAGCAGCCTTAGGTGCTTCTTTAGGCTTTGATGAAGCAGCCCCTGACCTTATGGCATCACCCATGAGCTTCTGAGCTTTGGGAGATGGAGCAGCACCATCTTCTTCTGCCTCCTCCATCATGGAAGGATTCCCAACAACCCTGGCCATGGTCTTCTTGACCCTTTCCTTCCTCTTCTTGTCAGCCACTTCTGGCTCCTTGGGTGCTGATCTCTTAGTTTCCTGAGTTGATGCTCTGACTTTCAGCATAGGAGTCCTCTTGGCAAGGACTTTCCTGTTCAAACCTGGCTTGGTGGCTGCAGCAGTGCCATACTCCTTCTTGAGCACTTTCTTGGAGGTGGCTTCATCCTCTTCTGCCACATAGTGTTCATTCTCAGACTCTGAGGTTTTCTTCTTCCTGTTCCTGGTGGCAGCTTTGGGTAAGTTGCTTGGGGTGCTCCTGATGCCATCATCTAAGGAACTGGAGGGACTAGTGCCCTCACTCATAGGAATCTGCTCCTCTTCCCTGTTCTGGCTATCACTTTGATCAGACATGTTGCAAACACTGACTGCTGACCCTGTGAATATATGTATATGAGATAGAGAGGATAAGCATCACAAAATACAGAGGTTTTTGCAAAAGATTGAGTCAAAAACTTAGTTTCAGTTTTCCACAGAAAGCATTTCGGATCTACCGATTTGTGAACCCGGTGATACCGAAGCATCTTTAGGAACCTAAACTAGTGAACTCGGTCAGATCGAGTCACAGTTTGGCGGTACCAAGACTGCTAGGGTTTCACAAAGTTCTGAACTCGGTCACACCGATTTACAATTCTCGGTCAGACTGAGAATGACAAGTGCACAATGGCCTTAGGCAAATCGGTGGAACCGATTTCTACAACTCGGTGGGTCCGAGATGATTTTGGCGGAAACCTAACCCTAAATTTTCAATCCAAACCTAATCTACGGATAGTTTTGACTAGATGAGATAGTTTCAATCGTGGCAAGATTCATGACAAACACAATGTGCTAGGAATCAGATAGGGATAGCACAGTGATCAAGTCCATACCCTTAGCTCGGGGATGGACTCGCTACGGCGGCAACGATGGTGGAGATTCCCGTTGACAGCAGTGGAGACCAGCGGCGGGAGGCGGCTGGCGATGAGGAGAACGATCCGAAGACCCTGGAGGCAGAGCGGGCTGAGCGTGGGTGAAACTGTTCAGAGAAATTTCCAAATTTTTTGCCCTTGGGTATATATAGCCCGACCCTGTCGGTGTCACCGAGTGGAACAACTGGGTGGCACCGAGATGCATTGCTGCAAGCAGTTACTGCAACTCGGTGAGACCGAAATGTTCAAATCGGTTTCACCGAGATTGAAAACCTAGATCGACTTAGTGATCTCGGTATGACCGAAATGGAAGAATCGGTCAGACCGAAACGCACAAAGAAGTTTTGGAAGTTTAAGTCTATGATGAATCGGGGACTCCAAGTGCTCCTCACACAGAGTCGTTCAAATTTGACTTGATCAAATTTTGTGATGTAGCATGAATAGAGTTTGAGACAAGAAAAACATAGATAGCTAGAGAAGTTTCTTAGGCATTCTTGTCCATCCACTTGGCCAAAAGAAAAAGAAGCCAAACAAGCAAAACTACAAGTGGATGTCCTCGAATGAGTAAAATATGCAACCAACATGCTCACACAATAAAATGACAAATGAAATATGTGGCAAAGAATGCACAACCAATTCTAGCATCTATCAAGCAATTAGCGATGACTAGGTCATCTATATATGAGTATATTGACTTAGGAGTCAAATGAGAACATTTGATCATAGGTCATACTCAACGTTTAAGCTCAAGTGGGGTTACGACTTTTACATAATGCATTGATGTGTTCACACCATTAGAGTTGCTTTAACTCAATTCTTAGAGTAAATCTCCCCCTAGATGTGAGATCCCCCCTTAGAGGGATGAACTAACCTTGGGTTTTGTCGATGATGACTTCATGTAGGTGTTGAAGATGTGGATGCTCAAAGTTGATGTAGATCATTTGGAACAATCCTTTGGAGCGAGTTGCACTTTCAATACCTACATGGGTTAGTCCCACAAGGAACAAACAAGGATATCCATAGACATAGACTGATGCACACACACAAAATGATGTCTATGAAGCATTAGGTTACCTTGTCCCTTGTCTTACCAACAAGAGGGTTTGTGACTCCTTGAACTAGTGCAAGATGTGAAAGTTGATTGCACTTGTCCTTGCCTAAATGATATGAGTGAAGAATGTTGGCAGAGTCACCCTCAAGAACTCTCTATTTCTTCTTCTTCGGGATCCACACCATGTTGATGGGAATCCTTGGAGTTGTAGTCATACTTGATGAAGTAGAGCTTGACGTAGTCTTGGGAATCCACTTGACCAAGGCCTTGGGAGCTTCTTCAAATGCATCAATCTCCTCTTGAAGCTTACCCTTGCATTTTTTTTCTTGTGTTCTTGTGGTGGAAGATCATCTTGAGCTTGTGTCCCTTTGAATGAAGTAGGATCATACTTCTCTTGTTGAGGAACAAACTTCGTCTAGGGGTATTGATCTTCTTCCCACTCAACTCCATTGGCATTGAACTTTCGTTCAAAACCAACACCTTGGTTCTTCCGGTGCCTTCCTTGCTTGCGTACAATTTCCTCGAATTGCTTACTCCCGGCAAGGCTCTTGTAAACACCTTTCTCTATGATTCCCTTCAATAAACTATTTTCTTGCTCAAGTGTAACTTGGCTAAGAGAATCATTAGTGGAATCAAGAGAACTACTAGAAGCAACAATATTGGATTTAGCATGATGATTGTTACTACTAGAGGAAGAATCCTTCTTTTTTTTGTTACTAGACTTGACTTGAGGCATGTAAGTAGATAAGAGTAAACGCTTGGCAATGCAAGAAGAACTTTTCTTGCGAAGATCATCATTGATTGCCTTTAAGAACTCATGCTCTTGCTCAAGGTTGAGCTTTTCAAAGCGTAACTTCTCATGAGTCCTTAAAAGTTCTCGATGATCCCCTAAGATAGTTTCATGAGCTAACTTAAGAGTGTTTAGTTCTTTAGTTAGGAGCTCAATCTTCTCCTTATCATCGCCAGTCGTTTTATCTTGATTAGCATGATTATTTGACGTTTCATCATAGTATTCATCACTAGAGTTGTCAATAAGTAAATCATCATCACCTAGCAAGTCATCTTCATCAGTATTGAAATCAACATACTCGGGGTGTGTTACCTTTGGGCCTTTAGCCATGAAGCATCTTCCAAGTCCTCCATTTGGTGAACAAAATATGTCGTGGGAGTTGGTTGACACAAGTGCTAGACCGGCAACACCTTCATCTTGAGTATGTTCGGAGTTGGAGTGATAGCTTCTCTCGGAGTGATGTTCAGTGTCGGAACCGGATACCCATTCACCAACATGAGCTTGATGTCTTCGTTTTGTGTAGATCCTTGATGAATTGTCCTTCCTTTCCGAATCCTTGCTTCTCCGGGATGTTCTTCATTCATAACAATCATCTCTACTCCTTCTCTCTCTTGGCGGTGACTCTTCTCTTCTACTTCTCCTCTTAGGTGAATCTTCTCTTATTTTGTAGGGAGCCATACACTCATTGGAATAGTGTCAGGGTCTTCCACAGTTGTAGCAATTTCGCTCTCGACTAGAATATCTTTTGTCATTGTAGGACCTTGACTTGGAACTTCTTTCCTTGCTTCTACTCTTGTAGAATTTGTTGAAGTTCTTCACCATTAGGCTCAATTCTTCATTGAAGGTTTGTTTCTCACTTGATGATGTGGGAGCTTCACATGAGGCTTTGTAAGCACCACTTGACTTGTTGTGCAACTCCTCCTTATCCTTGAGTGACATCCCATGAGCAACAATTCTTCCGATGACCTCCGTTGGCTTGAGATTCTTGTAGTTGGGCATCATTTGGATCAATGTGCACACAGTATCATATTTTCCATCCAAGGCTCTTAGGATCTTCTTGATGATGAATTTGTCGGTCATCTCTTCACTTACTAAGCCAGCAATCTCATTTGTGATGAGAGCAAGCCTAGAGTACATTTCAGCGACGCCTTCACCATCTTCATCTTGAACTTGTCAAATTGACCTTGAAGCACATCCAATTTGGATTCCTTGACGGAGTCGGTACCTTCGTGCATATCAATCAAAGTGTCCCAAATTTCCTTTGCATTCTCCAGGCGGCTGATTTTGTTGAATTCTTCGGGGCACAATCCGTTGAAGAGGATATCACAAGCTTGAGCGTTGTATTACAACATCTTCAACTCTTCCGCGCTAGCTTCACAGTTTGGTTCTCTCCCATCAAAGAATTCACCTTGCAAGCCAATACACACAATAGCCCAAACGGCGGGGTTATGTCCGAGAATATGCATTTTCATCTTATGCTTCCAACTAGCAAAATTAGTACCATCAAAGTAAGGACCTCTATGGTGGTAGTTTCCCTCGCTAGACACCATACTCTCCTAGGTTGTGAAACTAAGGCTATGACCACCAAAACCTATGGAAATCAAAGCAAATGGAGACCAAATCTCTAATACCACTTGTAGGATCTTTAAGTATGTCTAGAGGGGGGGTGATTAGACTATTTTACCAAATAAAAACTTATCCTTTTCCCAATTTTAGTCTTTGGCAGATTTTAGCTAACTTAGCACAAGTCAAGCAATCTTAACACAATTCAAGCAAGCATGCAAAGAGTATATGAGGAGCAGAAAATAAAGCGTGCAACTTGCAAGAATGTAAAGGGAAGGGTTTGGAGATTTCAAACGCAATTTGGAGACACGGTGACTTTTGAGCCGTGGTTCCGATAGGTGGTGCTATCGTACATCCACGTTGATGGAGACTACAACCCACTAAGGGTAACGTCTGCACGAGTCCACGGAGGGCTCCACCCAAGAAGGGTCCACGAAGAAGCAACCTTGTCTATCCCACCATGGCCATCGCCCACAAATGACTTGCCTCACTAGCGGTAGATCTTCACGAAGTAGGCGATCTCCTTGCCCTTACAAACTCCTTGGTTCAACTCCACAATCTTGTCGGAGGCTCGCAAGTGACACCTAGCCAATCTAGGAGACACCACTCTCCAAGAAGTAACAAATGGTGTGTTGATGATGAACTCCTTGCTCTTGTGCTTCAAATGATAGTCTCCCCAACACTCAACTCTCTCTCACAGGATTTGGATTTGGTGGAAAGAAGATTTGAGTGGAAAGAAACTTGGGGAAGGCTAGAGATCAAGATTCATATGGTAGGAATGGAATATCTTGGTCTCAACACATGAGTAGGTGGTTCTCTCTCAGAAATGGTAAGTTGGAAGTGTAGGTTTTTTCTGATGGCTCTCTCCATGAATGAAGAGGAGGTAGAGGGGTATATATAGCCTCCACACAAAATCTAACCATTACACACAATTTACCAATCTCGGTGGTACCGAATCAACAAACTCGGTCAGACCGATTTAGTAAACCTAGTGACCGTTAGGATTTTTGGTGGGACCGACATGCAACTCGGACCGATATGGTTAGGGTTAGGGCATAACGTAATCTCAGTGAGACCGATTACACAAACTCGGTGAGGCCGATTTTGGTAATAAGCTAACTAGAGAGTTGGTCAGGCAAACTCGGTGTGACTGATTCGCTCATCTTGGTGGGACCGAAATGTTACAAAAAGGAAACAGAGAGTTTGCATTGTAATCTCGGTAGGACTGATTACTCAAACTCGGTAAGACCGATTTTTGATAATGGACATACACAGAGAGATTACAATCCCATCTCGGTGAGACCGAGATCCCTATCGGTGAGACCGATTTGCCTAGGGTTTGTGGCAGTGGCTATGACATCTGAACTTGGTGGCACCGGATAGAAATAATCGGTGGGGCCGAGTTGGACTTTAGATTTAGGTAATATGTGGATGTGGAAAAGTAGTTGAGGGCTTTGGAACAAATCACTAAGCACTATGAAGCAAGAAACTCATTAAGCAACACCTCATCCCTCCTTGATAGTATTGGCCTTTCCTATAGACTCAATGTGATCTAGGATCACTAAAATATAAAATTTAGAGGCTTGAGCTTGAAGCTTGAGCCAATGCTTTTATCCTTAGCATTTTGAGGGATCCACTTTTCTCATACATGCCATGCCATTCATTGAGCTTTCCTGAAATATGTCTTGGAATAGTATTAGCTCAATGAACTATATGTTGTTGGGAATTACAAAAAACACCTAGGGATAGTTGCACTTTCAGTGTGCATCCAACTTGCTTGCTCACGAAGACCTAGGGCATTTGAGGAAGCCCATCGTAGGAATATACAAGCCAAGTTCTATAATGAAAAATTCCCACTAGTATATGAAAGTGACAACATATGAGACTTGCTATATGAATGACATGGTGCTAGTTTGAAGCACAAGTGTGGAAAAAGAGATAGTAACATTGCCCCTTTTTATTTATTTTCTTTTCTTTTTTATTTTTTTTCTTTTCCTTTTTTTCTTTTCCTTTTTTTGGGCCTTTTTTGGCCTTTTTTTATTTTTTTTATTTTTGGGGACAATGCTCTAATAATGATGATCATCACACTTTTGTTGATTACAACACATGAATTACAACTCGAAACTAGAACAAGATATGACTCTATATGAATGCCTCCGGCGGTGTACCGGGATGGTGTAATGAATCAAGAGTGACATGTATGAAAAATTATGCATGGTGGCTTTGCCACAAATATGATGTCAACTACATGATCATGCAATGGCAATATGACAATAGTAATGTGTGTCATGATAAATGGAACGGTGGAAAGTTGCATGGCAATATATCTCGGAACGGCTATGGAAATGCCATAATAGGTAGGTATGGTGGCTATTTTGAGGAAGATATAAGGAGGTTTATGTGTGATAGAGCATATCGTATCACGGGGTTTGGATGCACCGGCGAAGTTTGCACCAACTCTCAAGGTGAGAAAGGGCAATGCACGGTACCGAAGAGGCTAGCAATGATGGAAAGGTAAAAGTGCGTATAATCCATGGACTCAACATTAGTCAAAAGAACTCTTATACTTATTGCAAAAATTTAGAAGTCATCAAAAACCAAGCACTACGCGCATGCTCCAACGGGGATAGATTGGTAGGAAAAGACCATCGCTCGTCCCCGACCACCACTCGTAAGGATGCACAATCCAAGGACACTTCATGTTTCAAATTTGTTACACAACTTTAACCTTATGTGCATGCTACGGGACTTGGTAACTTCAACACAAGCATTCTTTAAATTCATAATCACCCAACTAGCATGACTTTAGTATCACTACCTCCATATCTCAAAACAATTATCAAGTATCAAAATCATCATAGCATCCAATTCACTTCCTATGATAGTTTTTATTATACCCAACTTGGATGCCTACCATTCTAGGACCAATTTTATAACCATAGAAAATACCATGCTGTTCTAAGAGACTCTCAAAATAATATAGGTGAAACATGAGAGATCTACAATTTCTACAAAATATAACCGCCGCCGTGCTCTAAAAGATATAAGTGAAGCACTAGAGCAAATGACAAACTACTCCGAAAGATATAAGTGAAGATCAATGAGTAGTCGAATAATTGTGCAACTATGTGAAGACTCTCTAACATTTAAGAATTTCAGATCTTGGTATTTTATTCAAACAGCAAGCAAGACAAAAAAAATGACCCTCCAAGCAAAACACATATAATGTGGTGAATAAAAATATAGCTCCAAATAAAGTTACAGATGAACGAAGACGAAAGAGGGGATGCCTTCCGGGGCATCCCCAAGCTTAGGCTCTTGGTTGTCCTTGGATATTACCTTGGGGTGCCTTGGTCATCCCCAATCTTAGGCTCTTTCCACTCTGTTGGGGATATAACTATTTGTGTAAGCTGCCCAAGAGGGGCCGGGTTAGGCAAAGAAGACTCAGCGGGAAGAAGCCCAAGACCAAGCATGAAGATGGCGGTTCAATAAAGGGTCTAAAGGCCCACAGACGGGTTAAGGCCCATAGTGATGAACCGCCATGATGATATGACTTGTAACATAAGGTAGATTTAACCAGTCACCGAGCCAGACACTGTCTATGAGCCGGCTGGGACTCTATCGGCCGCAGGGCGTCCACCCGTGTATATAAGGGTACGACCCGCTGACGGCTCAGGGTAAGAAACAACTCATCGAGAACCGGGCATAGCATATCTTGCTCCCTGGTCATCGAAACATCAAGCAATACCAACCCAACTAGACGTAGGCATTCCTTCACCGTAAGGGGCCGAACTAGTATAACTCTCTCGTGTCCTTTGTCCCAATTAACCCCTTCAAGCTTCCTAGTTGCGATGGCCCTACGACTAAGTCCTTGCAAGAGGACATCTGCCGTGACAATTCCACGATAGTTGGCGCCCACTGTAGGGCTAGCGCACGGTGGATTTGAGTTCTTGAAGGGCAATTTCGAAGGGCTCAAGGGATACGTAGTGGGCCGGATGACCAAGAGTCGTCGCGGCAAGATCTACATCGACGATGAAGGCTGGGGCCCCAACGCCGGCACAATTGAGTACAGGTACAGGGTCCCCTTCGGAGGAATCCACGTCTTCATCGGCCGGATTGGTGAGCCGGGCCCTGAGCCGGACAACTACACCGACCTCATCGAGATGGTTCAGCGTGCGAGACCCGCCCGAGTTCAACCCGGCATGAAGCGTGTCTTCGTGGGCTGCGTCCACGGAGAAGAACTTTCTGAAGGATCTGAAGATCGTGGTGAGACGGCCGTCCTCCCCTACGGTGATTCAGTCGCCGGTTCAATAGATTCGCTGTATCAAGTGCAAGATGGCATGCTTGGGGGCTGTTCCGATGGCTCCAGTATTTAGGACTCCTATGAGCCGCCAAGCTGGGCGGGAGTCTTCATGGCTGGGACTCAACCCGGCCAAAATTCTACAGCCGCTGCTGCAATAACGTCCGGGTCAGGAGCAGCCGGGGCAGGAGGCCCTGTGCGCCCACCAGCTCAGGTGCTGATAGATCTCATGGATAAGCTTACGGCCCTGTTAACCGCCATGGTTATTCCGACAAATAAAGATGAGCATGATGCAGAGCTGGCTCGGGTGCGCGAGGAAATACCTCGGGCCAAGGAGGCCTTAGCAGCTGAGGACACCAGGTTAGCCACAGAACGGGGGGCTTTGGATGCACGGGCGCAGCAGCTCCAGTCAGAGGCTTTCCAGCTTACGATGAGCCTGAACGCGTCTAATGAGGTGATGAGAAGGAGGCACCAGAAAATTCAATCCCATTTGCCTCCGATTTATGACCCTCAGAATCTTTTCGCTACACCCGGAGCCGGCCCAAGCAAACCGCCAGATGAAATTAGTTTATGACAGCCGGAACAGGAGGACCGGCTCAGCCTCGGGAGATGGCACCTCTTCATGGGAACATGGCACCGCCCCGTTATGTGCCGGTACCGCTGGGTCACTTTTCCAACCCCATGGAGAATTAATCGCAGCTTCGGCACGTTTGGCGGCTCTCCCAGTGGACAGTGATGATCCGACAGCGGTGGAGACTCGGAGGATCAGGGAACTTGTTCAGACGGCCCTGGTTTAGCAAGAGACTTATTCTTATAGCCGGGACATGATTCATTCAACTCCTCCGCCTTGGTTAGCACCTCCTCATCAAAACCGGAGTCCAAGTTACAACAGGCACATGGAGTCAGAAACTTTGTCAAGCAACGCCTAGCGCCGGAACCAGCCCGGTGGCTATAACCCGGTACAAGATCGGATATGTCAGGAGAACGAGCGGGTGGCTCAGCTAGCGGCTCAACAGACGGCTCATCAAGATTTCCGAGAGTATCCGATGACTTCCGTTGAGACGGGAGTGGCTACTAGAACCGGCGGTGTTCCTTGTTTGGTGCCGGCTCTGCGTGATGTACACCTACCCAAGTACTTTAAAGGACCTCGAAAGGTGCCGAATTACATGACCGACTTACAGCCCGGAGCGTGGATCGAGAGTTATGAGATGGCCATGGAGCTGTTGGTGGTCAGCGATGCCACAATGGCTAAGTACTTCACCATGGAGCTGTTAGATGGAACGGCCCGGTCTTGGTTAAAGGGTTAGCCACCCAATTCCATTGGTTCGTGGGCAGAGCTAAAGGCCCGTTTCATCCAGAACTTCAAGGACACCTGCAAGCAATGTATGTCGATTGTGGACTTGACAAATTGTAAACAGGAGGAGGGTGAATCCACGACTCATTGGTACGCCGGGTCAAGGAGATAATACAGTCGTCTGACAAGATGGATGCCGGCTCTGCAGTCCTCATGTTGGAGAAGAATTGCCGCTTTGAGCCGCTGAGACAGAAACTGGGGTGCCTTAAGCGTGATTGCAACGACATGGGTACGCTAATGGCAGCTTTAGTCAAATACGTCGACTCGGATAGTACCAAGGATCCCGCGTCTGATGAGGAACAGACTGGGAAGGGAAAGAAGAACGACAATGGAAAGGGTCAACAGCATAACCCGATGAATCAAGGGGGCAATAGGCGTAAGGCGGAGGGTAACCTAGAGTTTGTGGCCAATGCCAATGCACAGGTTAACAATCAGAGACGTAAGGGCGGGTCAGGCCCATCTCTTGAGCAGCTACTCAATGAGCCGTGCCCGAGACACGACAACCGGGAACGACCCGCCACCCACTTATGGAAAGATTGCGCGATCATGAAGGCTTTTAAGAATTCCAACATGTCTGATGGCAATCATGGGCCGGGCGGCGGTTCAGGAGCTGGCGGTTTCCATGGCCTAGGTGGCGGTTCAAGTTCCGGCTTTCAGGGAAATAAAAGTGGCTCTAATCAACAACAGCCTGGTCAGGAGGGACAGCAGCAACAGCAGTCGGGTTACCAAACCCATCCAAAGCAGCTGAATAGTGGGCAGTATCATGTGTTCACCACTAGCTTGTGCAAACGTGACCAGAAGGTCCATAAGAGGGTCGTGAACTCTATTGAGCCGGCGGTTCCCCATTTCTTGAGATGGTTAGAGCAGCCGATAGTATGGAGCAGGGAAGATCACCCGCCCTGGGTTGATAATCCGGGTCAGTTAGCCTTGGTGGTGGCACCTCAGGTCGGTGGATATAAATTTACCAAGGTACTCATGGACGGAGGTAGCAGTATCAACATCCTCTATTACGAGACCTTTCGACGCATGGGCTTAACTGACAAAAATTTAAGGACATCCAACACCGTTTTCCATGGGGTGGTGCCTGGTAAGTCAGCATACCTGGTTGGTAAGATTGAATTGGAAGTGGCCTTTGGAGATGAATATGACTCCAGGGCCGAGAAATTGACGTTTGAGGTGGTCAAAATCAGGAGTCCATATCATGCTCTATTTGGGCGGCCGGCTTATGCCAAGTTCATGGCGCGGCCGTGTTATGTTTATCTGCAGCTCAAGATGCCAGTCACAAGGGCACCATCACCGTGCATGAGAGTCAGAAGGTAGCCTTGCAGTGTGAAGAAGGCGACGCGGCTTATGCTGAGTTTGTGTGTGCAGCAGAAGAGCTAAAGTTTTATCAAGATAATGTTGACCCGGCAGATATGACCCCTCTGAAGAAGCCAACTACAGAGCATGACCCGACGTTGAAGTTTAAATCGGCTGCTGAAATGAAGCTTGTTGAATTTACTCCAGGTGACGCTTCTAAGCAGTTCAGTATCAGTGCCAACTTGGATCCTAAATAGGAAAGCGTGCTCATAGAGTTCATCCATGAGAATCGGGACTTCTTTGCATGGAAACCTTCTGACATGCCGGGTGTCCAGAGAGAACTCACTGAGCACACCGTTAATATTGATCCGAATTATAAGCTGGCCAGGCAATTTCTTCGGCGGTTTAATGAGGAAATACGGAAAGCTATTGGAGAAGATGTTGCCCGGCTCTTAGTGGCTGGGTTCATTGTTGAAGTTTTTCACCCGGAGTGGTTAGCTAACCCGGTGCTCGTGCTCAAGAAGAACGGCACCTGGTGGATGTGTGTGGATTACACGGATTTAAATAAGGCTTGTCCGGCTTATCCCTTTGCTCTCCCCCGTATTGATCAAATCATTGATGCTACGGCAGGTTGCGAGCGTTTGAGCTTTTTGGATGCTTACTCTGGTTATCATTAGATCAAAATGGCAGTTAAGGACCAGGAGAAGACGGCTTTCATCACTCCGTTTGGAGCCTTCTGTTATGTATCTATGCCATTTGGGCTCAAGAGTGCTCAGGCAACTTATCAGCGATGTGTACAGAACTGTCTCCACGATCAGATTGGGCGCAATGTTCATGCTTATGTGGATGACATCATGGTGAAGTCCAGAGAGAAGGAAACCTTGATATCTGACTTAAAAGAGACCTTTGATAATCTCCGGGTTTATAAGATGATGCTTAACTCGGCCAAGTGTGTGTTTGGTGTACCCGCAGGCAAGCTCTTGGGCTTTCTGGTTTCAAACAAAGGCATTGAAGCTAATCCAGAGAAGATCAAGGCAATTACCTCTCTGGCTAAACCGACGTGCATCAATGATGTTCAGCGACTGGCGGGTCATGTTGCTGCTCTGAGTCGATTCATAAGCCGGTTAGGTGAGAAGGCCCTACCGTTTTATCATATGATGAAGAAAACAGACACTTTTGTCTGGAGTGATGCTGCTAATACGACCTTTGAAGATTTAAAGAGATAGTTGTCTGAGCCGCCAGTCCTTGCGGCTCCCATTGATAGGGAGCCATTACTGTTATATGTGGCTGCTAACGCATGAGCCGTCAGTATTTCCATTGTGGTGGAGCGCAAAGAGGATGGCAAGGAGCATCCGGTTCAATGGCCGGTTTACTACTTCAGTGAGGTGCTCATTGAGTCTAAGCAAAGGTATCCACATTGGCAGAAACTTCTTTACGGAGTGTTCATGGCAAGCCGGAAGCTGAAGCAGTATTTCCAAGGTCATCCTATCACTGTGGTAAGCTCTACCCCCCTAGGAGACATCATACATAATAGGAAGGCCATAGGACGAGTCGCCAAGTGGGCCATTGAGCTTGGGCCTCATGGTTTGAAATACATGCGTCGGACTGCTATCAAGTCTCAAGCTTTGGTGGATTTTATCAATGACTGGACAGAGTTGCAGGCGCCTGAGGAGAAGCCATATAACACATATTGGACTATTCATTTTGATGGGTCCAGGCAGTTAGAAGGCTCGGGGGCTGGGGTTGTCTTAACTTCCCCTCGAGGTGACAAATTTTGTTATGTGCTCCGGCTTATGTTTCCCTGCACTAACAATGCAGCTGAGTACGAGGCCTTACTCCATGGTCTCCGGATGGCCAAAGAGATGAATTTGGGCCGGGTAAGGTGCTTGGGCGACTCAGATCTTGTGGCTCAACAGGTGTCAGGCATGTGGGACTCCAAGGATCCCCTTATGGCGGCTTACCGTCGGGAAGTAGATGCTATGGCTTGGCACTTCAGAGGTTATCAAGTGGAGCACATTGATCGAAGGAAGAATGAGGCGGCTGATGCTTTAAGCCGGTTGGGATCTCAGCATAAGCCGGTGCCGCCTAACACCTTTCTCGACAGAGGAAGAACTAGCAGTGCATAATCCTTCTGTCAAGGTACCCACAGAGGAAGAACTAGCAGTGCCAGACCCAGAGGCACAACTAGTGGCAACCCTACATCTTATCCCGGATTGGACGGTGCCATATTTGGCCTATATGACCCGGGGAGAGTTGCCTGAGGATGAGACCTTGGCGAGACAAATCGTCAGGCGGTCCAAATCCATGACGATTGTTCATGGTGAGTTACATCACTGCAGTGTCACTAGGGCATTTCAACGCTGTGTGTCGCCTGCGGAGGGTCAAGAGATACTTCGTGAGATCCATGAAGGAGATTGTGGTCATCATGCCGGCTCAAAATCTCTTGTGGCCAAGGCTTTCCGCCATGGTTTATATTGGCTGAAGGCTCATGCTGATGCAGAGGATCTAGTCAGGAAATGACGGATGTCAAAAATTCTCACGACGAGCTCATGTGCCGGCTCAATAGTTAAGGATGATTCCAATTACTTGGCCGTTTGCAGTCTAGGGGCTTGACATGGTTGGACCTTTTAAGAGGTCTAAGGATAAAGAGACACACCTCCTAGTGGCAGTGGATAAGTTTACAAAATGGGTTGAGGCAGAGCCGGTTAGTAAGTGTGATGCAGCCACGGCGGTTCAGTTCATCAAAAAGGTGATCTTTCGTTTTGGTTTTCCACACAGCATCATAACTGATAATGGCACTAATATCTCCAAGGGTGTCGTGGAAGAGTTCTGACAACGAGAGCATATCCGGCTTGATGTTTCGGCTGTTGCTCATCCTCAATCCAATGGGCAAGCAGAAAGAGCTAATCAAGAGATCCTGAAGGGTATCAAACCACGGCTCTTGGTCCCCTTACAGTGGACTCCGGGTTGTTGGGTGGAGGAGTTACCCTCTGTACTATGGAGCATCAACACTACGCCTAATAGATCTACAAGTTACACACCTTTCTTCATGGTGTATGGTGCAGAGGCAGTCTTGCCAAGTGACATCCGGCACGATTCACCCCGCGTGGCGGCTTACGTTGAGCTTGATAACGAAAAAGCTCGTCAGGATGCACTTGACTTGTTGGATGAGGAGCGAGACTTGGCAATAGCCCACTCGGCGATTTACCAGCAAGACCTGTGCCGCTATCACAGCCGTCGGGTTAGGAGCAGAACCTTTTAGGAAGGCGACTTAGTGCTCCGGCTCGTACATGATCAGTCTGATATGCACAAGCTGACCCCACCTTGGGAAGGACCCTTTGTGGTCAGCAAGAATCTGAAAAACGGGTCATACTTCCTCATCGATGTTCGAGAGCACAAAGACTCACGTAAGTCGGAGGAGGAGACCCGCCGGCTGTGGAATATCGCCCATCTTCGGCCTTACTATACTTGAGCCACCGGCTCTCAAGATGTATATATTTTGATGATGTATATATTATATAAAGCAATAAAGCATGACCTCTTTACTTTTTACCCTCAAAAGTCTATATGTCGTCTTTATCAGGTGGTGGAAACTACTAACAGGGAGCGGATCATATCTGAATCCCGCTTTTTCTTTGGTCCAGCTTATGATCATATCAGAATCTAGCCATGATCACTTGGGGGCTTCCTGTTCAAACATAGGTCGTATTCGAACCAAAGAGAACATAGCTGTCGATACTCACTTGATCGGCATACTGCCAAACCCAGTTGGGGGCTTCTTGATCATATTTGAATCATAGCTTAACCCCTTTGGGTCTAACGTGGATCGTATTCGAATCAGCGTCATTAAAAAACTCTTATGGTCACCTGGGGGCTTCTTGTTCAAACATAGGTCGTATTCGAACCAAAGAGAACATAGCTGCCGATACCCACTTGATCGGCATCGCCACAGCTACTGGGGGCTATATGATCGTATCCGAATCTTAGCTTAACCCCTTTGGAACAGTTTACTGATCGTATTCAAATTAGAAGCCTTTATTTATTATCCATTATAAGCATAATTATTTGGCTCTCTTGAGGCCTTCTTGAAAGCACTGTGAGATGGTTTTTGTTCTTCCGGCTTAATATTGATCACCCCAGGTTGATAAGTGCCAGGTGAATATTATATGTTCCAACTTTCAGGAGTTGAATTTACCCGCATGGTGTAGGTCATATAAGCAGGCGAGATTACCAAAGGGTTCGCAGGTATGCTATTGTGATTATGTTTAAACAAACATAATCATAACCTGACCTTTATATGATGTTTTGGTTCGCGCTTTGGGTTATCAATACCTTATGTGACCCCTGATGCGATAAACCGCCAAGGGAATTTTTCTTGTTTTATATGCAGGATAAGGCAAGGAAATGTAACATCAAGGAAATGAAAGATCAACATAAGCTGTAAATATATACTGATGGTGCCTTACGAAAGTATTAAGCTCCATAAACTTGCGTGAAGGCATGACAAAATTAAGATGTTTTTTCTACCCTATTACAAGACTCCCCGGGTCTGAATAATGAAGCATTGTTTTGCAAAGTCATAAACGCCTGGCAGCTCACTCCTTCAGTGGGCTTGAAGATTCCGGGTTATCCTTCTCCGCCTTTCTGTCGGTGGCCCTGTCCTGGAAGGTTGACGAGGCCCAGTCAAGGCCACTCAACACTTCAAACTCAGCTTCATCATCTATTAAATCGGCTGGGTCCACTTCAGGGGCAAAGGTATGCTTACGAGTTGGAGGGATCAGGCTGACTTGATCATAAGGAGGTGTTGGGATTCTTCGGTTATCACTATCATAGCCCGGCTGATACTTGGTAAGATCAGTATCGTTCCCGATCAGAGTAGCCACGTGGCGTATATCTTTGACACAGGCGGTGAAGTCATGTTCATCAAATATGGTCCCATCTTCTTTCAGACTGGGGTATCCAAGAGCGAGGTCGGTCGGGTCTAGTTCCGGAATCCATGCTTTCGCCCGGCTCAACGCAGCTATGGCCCCAGTGATGAAGCCATGTAACTAAGGTAGGGTCATGAACCTGTCCAAGGTATCCTCCCCAAGGACACCTCTAGAAGAAACTGTCTTTCAGTCGACCTGGAAGGATTCCTCTCGACGGACTCGAAGACACTCGACCATGAAGACTCACTCGACCACCAGGAGATCCAGGGTCACACTGCATCCAAGCGGTTTGTTATTAAGTAGTCTTTATGGCCATGATATCACTTTATGTAAGACGTTACTAGTAACGCCAGGCCTTTATGTACATTGAACCCTCCGCTACGTGGGCTGGCTGGGATCCTCGCGCACTCTATATAAGCCACCCCCCTCCACAGGCAGAAGGGTTCGCACCCCTATAACTCACACTCATATAATCCAGTCGACCGCCTCTGGGCACCGAGACGTAGGGATGTTACTTCCTCCGAGATGGGCCTGAACTCGTAAAACCCTTGCGTGTACAACTACTCCAAAGCTAGGATCTTGCCTCTCCTTTAGTACCCCCTACACTACTGTCAGACTTAGAACCAGGACAGCTGGCGCCCACCGTGGGGCAGGTGTCTTAGCGACTTATTGGAGAAGTTGCATTTTTTTTCCGATATCCTTCATCATGGTTTCAGGCGGAGTTTTGGTTGAGGACCGCGAGATCCGTCTCGGAGCGCTCACGTTCGTCGCCGACGACTCTGCCTGGCTTCAGAAGGCTCCGCTCGACGTCGACGCGCTCCCAGTCCGCGGAGCGACGCACTTTCGCGTGTGCATCCGCAGTGGCCTCCTGCGGCAACCGTCGACCCAGTATCGACCGGTTTTTGTGTCATCCTCCCTCCCAGCTTCCTGCCGGCGCAAGCGCTCCGGTCGGTCGAGGCTTCAGCGGTGGGTGAGGCACGCGGTGGCTCGCCAGTCGACCATCGCCCATGTCGCGGCAATCGAGCCCGACGAATCTCTCTACGGCCTGTTCGACCTATCGATTGGCTCTGCAGAGACTACATCCGAGTGCGATAGCAGTGATCCAGTGGAGGAGGTCCTGATGGTCAATGGACCATACGGTCCCCCCGGCTTTCCCGGTGCCGAGGGAGGCGACGGCGGAGGCGATGCGTCGCACGCCCATGAGGAATACCTCCCCGAGCCCCTCAATTCGCTGCAGAGGGAAGAACTTCGCCACCGGAACATGGATGCACTTCACACTCCTATCGTTGGAGAAACCCCTGAGGCTCGCGCCTTAGAGGACGCGCGCTTGGCCAACCTGACTGAGCGCACTCGACTGGAGAACCTTCAGCGAGCACTCGATGAGCGTGCGCGGCAATGGGTCCCGGACTCGAGTCGACGTCAGCTCTTTCCACCTCCGACTCAGGTATATCGAACTCCGATTCAGAATTTAGCAGCTGCAGCCCGTATAGCAGAATCAATTCAGCCTTCCCAGTCAAAGGCTGGCAGAGGCTTGATGCAGATCAGAGATTTGCTCCGGGCAGCAGGAGATCAAAATTCAGCTGTATCACAGTCGCGGAACAGGATTCACAGCAAATCCGTGGCTGCGAATACGGTCCAGTCGGCTCATAGCCCTAGATCGCCCCCGAGGCGTGAAGGGCGTGGAGACCGGCACGATCAGTACAGGAACCGTGAGCAGTATGATCACCGATTCGATCGTGATGATCGACGTCGAGTGCCCACCTCTCCTCCTAGGGGTGGATCCTACGTACCTCGACAGCAGGATGATAGATGCCAGCACAGTGGCGGGCGAAGAATTCCTGTCGACCCTAGGGAACCAGGCTTTGATGTGAGATCCATCATCGTTCAGGGTCTGCTCGACCGGAACAGAGATGTACCCACTAGTAGCCGAGTGCATGTCTCCGGACCAGAGTGTTTCAGCAGAGCCATCAGAGCCGTAGTGATTCCTCGCAACTTCAGGTTGGCGAATGGAGTCAGTAAGTTCAACGGTGAGTCTAAGCCCGATACTTGGCTTGAGGACTACCGAGTGGCTGTCCATATCGGTGGCGGAAATGACAAGGTGTCCATGTAACATCTGCCTCTTATGTTGGAGGGATCAGCCAGGGCATGGCTGAATCAGTTGACACCCAGCAGCATTTACATGTGGGAAGACCTCTCCCGAGTGTTTGTCAGAACGTTCAAAGGAACATGCAAGCGACCAGCAGGACTGACAGAGCTGCAATCTTGTGTGCAGAAGTCGAATGAGACTTTGAGAGATTACATCCAGAGATGGATCACATTGCATCACACAGTAGAGAATGTATCTGATCACCAGGCAATCTGCGCCTTCAAGGAAGGCGTTAAGTACAGAGAGCTAAGCCTGAAATTCGGTCGAACCGGAGACATGTCTCTGAGTCGAATGATGGAGATAGACACCAAATATGCCAATGGTGAGGAAGAGGATCGGCTCCGGAGCAGCAAGCACAAGTCAGTCGCCCAGGAAACCGGAGGAGTGAACTCCAGTCGGAAGCAAAAACGGAAATCTGAGCCAGCTGCTCCTGGAGAAACCTTGGCCATGACTCAAGGAAAGTTCAAAGGAAAGCCCAAAGGGCCTTGTAACCCCAAGAAAGTGAAGGATAAAGAAGGAAATGACGTGATGGATTTGCCGTGTCACATACACACGAAGAAAGATGAAGAGGGTAATTTCATTTACCCAAAGCATACCACTAGACAGTGTCGACTTCTGATACAGCAGTTCCAGGGGAAACAGTCCAAGGATAAGGAAAAGGAGTCAGACAAAGTAGAGGACAAGGGGGATAGTGACGAGGAATACCCTCAGGTCAATTCCACTCTGGTGATTTTTGCTGACATTGAGAGCAAAAGTCGACTGAAAGTTATAAACCGAGAGGTGAATATGGTTGCTCCGGTGACACCCAATTATCTGAAGTGGTCTCAGACGGCCATCACATTCTACCAGTCTGATCACCCGACGCACATAGCCACCCCTGGGAGGCAAGCTCTGGTGGTCGACCCAGTCGTCGAGGGCACTCGACTAACTAAAGTGTTGATGGATGGCGGCAATAGTTTGAATATACTATACGCTGAGACGCTGAAAGGGATGGGAATTCCGATGTCCAGACTCAGCACAAGCAACATGAGTTTCTATGGAGTCATTCCTGGCAAGAAGGCCGCATCACTCGGCCATATTGCTCTCGATGTGGTTTTTGGTGATTCCAAGAACTTCTGCAAAGAAAAGTTGACATTTGAGGTTGTAGATTTCCCGAGTGCCTACCACGCTATTTTGGGCAGGCCAGCTTATGCACGTTTTATGGCTCGACCATGTTACGTGTACCTCAAATTGAAGATGCCTGGCCCTAAAGGCGTGATCACTGTTACTGGTAATCGCAAGAAAGCGGAAGAGTGTTTCCAGAAAGGCTCAAAGATCGCCGATGCTCAAATGGTGGCAGAAGAGTGGCAGGAACACCAGAGAAATGCAGACCCGAGTGATTTGTTGCGAGCCAAGAAGCCCGCTACGGAATCAACGTTTCAGTCGTCCGGTGAGACAAAACCAGTTCACATCCACCCGACCGACCCTAACGCTGCTCCGACTAATATCTCCACGACACTCGACCCCAAATAGGAAGAAGCTCTCATCCAGTTCCTCCATGAGAACTGGGACATCATTGCATGGAAACCTTCTGACATGCCAGGTGTACCCAGGGGGCTGGCTGAGCATCGTCTGCGAGTCGATTCAAAGGCAAAACCTGTCAAGGAACATCTGCGACGGTCCGCCGTCCAGAAAAGGAAGGCTATTGGTGAAGAGGTGGCTCGGCTCTTAGCAGCAGAGTTTATCCGAGAGATTTACCACTCCGAGTGGCTCGCCAATGTTGTCATGGTCCCCCAGAAGGACAAGTCACTTCGCATGTGCATTGACTTTAAACATATCAATCGGGCCTGCCCGAAAGATCATTTTCCTCTTCCCCGCATCAAGCAAATAGTCGACTCGACTGCGGGATGTGAGCGATTGTCTTTCTTAGACTCCTATTCCGGGTACCATCAGATCCGTTTGTATGGACCCGATGAGATCAAAACAGCTTTCATCACCCCGTTCGGGTGCTTCTGTTATGTCACCATGCCATTCGGCCTCAAGAATGCCGGAGCCACGTTCATGAGGATGATTCAGAAGTGTTTGCTCACTCAAATCAGTCGGAATGTGGAAGCATACATGGATGACATTGTGGTCAAGTCACGGAAAGGTTCCGACCTGCTGACTGACCTCGCTGAAACATTTGCCAACCTCAGGAGGTATGATATCAAGCTTAATCCATCCAAGTGCACATTCGGAGTTCCTGGCGGAAAGTTACTCGGTTTCTCATTTCCGAACGAGGAATCGACGCAAACCCAGAGAAAGTGGGCACTATACTCCGAATGAAACGACATGTGCATGTGCACGATGTTCAGAAGCTTACTGGTTGCTTGGCCGCTTTAAGTCGATTCATCTCTCGTCTCGGTGAGAAGGCATTACCTCTTTACCAACTAATGAAGAAGTCAGACAAGTTTGAGTGGACTCCTGAAGCTGATGCAGCGTTTGCAGAGTTAAAAACCCTGCTTTCCACCCAGCCGGTGCTTGCTGCCCCGATCAGCAAAGAGCCTTTGCTGCTTTAGATTGCAGCCACAGGACAAGTTGTCAATACAGTACTTACGGTTGAGCGGGAAGAAGAAGGGAAAACCTTCAAAGTTCAGCGCGCAGTATGTTATATTTCTGAAGTCCTGACCCCATCAAAGCAAAGATCCCCTCATTATCAGAAGCTTGTATATGGGATTTATATGACCACGAAGAAAGTTGCTCACTATTTCTCTGACCATACCATCACAGTCATCAGCGATGCCCCATTATCAGAGATTCTGCACAACAGAGATGCAACTGGTTGAGTGGAAAAATGGGCGATTGAACTCCTTCCCTTGGATATTAGATTTGAGGCCAAGAAAGCTATCAAGTCCCAAGCAATAGCAGATATCCTCGTCGAGTGGACTGAACAGCAATTGCCGACTCAAGTTCACTCGGAGCACTGGACCATGTTCTTCGATGGCTCCAAAATGCTGAATGGTTCCGGTGCTGGGGTAGTGTTGGTTTCCCCCCGAGGAGATAAGCTCAGATATGTACTCTAGATTCACTTTGACTCCTCCTCCAACGAAGCAGAATACGAAGCACTTTTGTATGGGTTGCGTATGGCCATTTCACTCGGCATCCCTCGCCTCATGGTCTACGGTGACTCGGATTTGGTGGTTAACCAAGTGATGAAGGAGTGGGACGTCAGAAGCCCAGCTATGACTGGTTACTGCAACGCAGTAAGAAAGTTGGAGAAGAATTTCGAGGGGTTAGAGGTTCATCACGTACCTCGACTGAAAAATCAAGCAACTGATGACTTGGCGAAGATAGGTTCCAAAAGAGAAGACATTCCGAGTGGCGTGTTTTTGGAACATGTCCACGTGTCGTCGGTTCAAGAGGATCCTTTCACCGAAGAAGCCCCGCAGCCAAAAAGTGCCACGGATCCGACTGAAGTTGAGGTCCCAGCTGTGGTCGACTTAATCATGGAAGTTCTGGTTATCACTCCCGACTAGACAGTGCCTTACATCGCGTATATCCTAAGGAAAGAGCTCCCAGAGAATGAAGAAGAGGCTCGGCAGATCGTCCGTCGATCCAAGGCCTTTACTGTCATGAAGGGACAGTTGTACAGAGAAAGTGCGACTGGAGTCAGCCAGAAATGCATAGTGCCGGAAGAGGGTCGAATGATTCTCAACGACATCCACTCGGGGACCTGTGGCCATCATGCGTCCTCTCGGACCATCGTGCCTAAAGCATACAGAGCGGGTTTTTACTGGCCCAGAGCAAATGAAATGGCGAAAGAGATAGTCAACAAGTGTGAAGGATGTCAGTTCTACTCCAATATGTCACACAAGCCCGCCTCAGCCTTGAAGACCATTCCAATCGTCTGGCCTTTCGCTGTTTGGGGGTTAGAAATAGTTGGACCACTGAGAACTGGCAGGAGCGGCTTCACCCATGTACTGGTGGCAGTCGACAAGTTCACCAAGTGGATCGAAGCCAAGCCCATTAAAAATCTTGATGCTGGCACTGCCATCAGCTTCATTAGAGAATTGATATTTAGATATGGAGTTCTGCATAGCATCATCACTGATAATGGGTCAAACTTCGATTTCGATCAATTCAAAGCCTTTTGCGCTTCTCAAGGCACACGAGTCGACTACGCTTCAGTCGCCCACCCCAGTCGAATGGACAAGCAGAAAGAGCAAACGGCCTAATTCTGAAAGGACTGAAACCCCGGTTGATGCGTGACCTCAAGCACGCAGCAGGCGCATGGGTCGACGAACTTCCATCAGTTCTTTGAGGACTGAGGACTACTCCAAATCGGTCGACTGGGAGAACTCTGTTCTTTCTGGTCTACGGAGCTGAAGCGGTTCTACCAAGTGACCTGCTTCACAATGCACCGCGAGTCGAGCTCTACTCTGAAGTCGAAGTAGAACAAGCCCGACAGGACGGAGTCGACCTTCTGGAAGAAGAAATAGAGATGGCCATGATCCAATCGACCATCTATCAGCAAGACTTGCACCGATTCTACGGCAGAAATGTGAAGAGCCGAGCCTTCTAAGAAGGAGACTTGGTCCTCCGAGTGGACCAACAGAAGCCACACAAACTCGCCCCTACTTGGGAAGGCCCTTTGATTGTTACCAAAGTTCTCCACAATGGAGCATACCGTCTTTACAACATTGATCGCCAGATTGACGAGCCACGAGCTTGGAATGCGGATCTGCTCAGCCCCTTGTATACCTAATTATTCACTCGGATGAATTGTAATAAAAGTACTTCTGTAGTTTATTTATCAAAGACAAGAGTTTTATAATTTTCCCAGTGATTGTTGTTACTTTTGTCCACATAAGGCAGTCCCCCAGTGGGTGGCTTAGCTACGAATCCGTTTCGCCTAAGTTTGTAAAAAAATCCTTACCGAGTGGTGAGCCAGCCTCCCACTCAGAGGCTTAGCTGCGAATCTGTTTCGCCTAAGTTTAAACAAAATCCTACCGAGTGGTAAGCCAACCTTCCACTCGGAGGCTTAGCTGTGAATCCGTTTCGCCTAAGTTTAAACAAAATCCTACCGAGTGGTAAGCCAGCCTTCCACTCGGAGGCTTAGCTGTAGTCCAAGTACTCGCCTAAGTTTAAACAAAATCCTGCCGAGTGGTGAGCCAGCCTTCCACTCGGGGGCTTAGCTCCAGCCTAGTGTTCGCCTAAGTACAAATACAACATGCGCTCCGCAAGGAGGATGAAGCACAGGTCGACTGCTACCTTCTCCTTTTGACCTACGCCACAAATACAACGTGCGACCCACAAGGAGGACGAAGCACAGGTCGACTGCTACCTTCTCCTTTCGAGCTATGCCACAAATACAACGTGCCGCCCGCAAGGAGGACGAAGCGCAGGTCGACTGCTACCTTCTCCTTTAGAGGTACACCACAAAAATCCTACCGAGTGGAGAGCAAACCTCCCACTCGGAGGCTTAGCTGCAGCCCAGTGCTCGCCTAAGTTTTTGAAAATCCTACCGAGTGGAGGGAAAATCTCCCACTCGGAGGCTTAGTTGCAGCCCAGTGCTCGCCTAAGTTTTTGAAAATCCCACCGAGTGGAGAGCAAATCTCCCACTCGGGGGCTTAGCTGCATCCCAGTGCTCGCCTATGTTTTTGAAAATCCTACCGAGTGGAGAGCAAACCTCCCACTCGGGGGCTTAGCTGCAGCCCAGTGCTCGCCTAAATTTTTGAAAATCCTACTGAGTGGAGAGCAAACCTTCCACTCGGGGGCTTAGCTGCAGCCCAATGCTCGCCTAAGTTTTTGAAAATCCTACCGAGTGGAGAGCAAACCTTCCACTCGGGGGCTTAGCTGCAGCCCAGTGCTCGCCTAAGTTTTTGAAAATCCTACTGAGTGGAGAGCAAACCTCCCACTCGGGGGCTTAGCTGCAGCCCAGCGCTCGCCTAAGTTTTTGAAAATCCTACTGAGTGGAGAGCAAACCTCCCACTCGGTGGCTTAGCTCCAGCCCTGTGCTTGCCTAAGCATGACGAGGTATAAGTCGATTGCAATTTGTGCTTCGTACCTACCTGCAAAAGTGCATCACAAACACTAGTATATATTCCGAGCGAAGGACAGTGATCGTTCGAAGGCGAATGCAAACATATTCAATGGCAAACCCAAATTCAGATAAAGTCCTATGGATCTAAAAGTGCTCAGGCACCAAGCCTATTAAAGTTTATCGGTTACAAAAACCACTCGGCATTCTGAGGCAAATTTAAAGCATCAAGCATAGAAGTTTTTTACTCCTCCTGCGAAGGACTGGAAGGCACAACGAACTCGTCCAGGTCGATTCCATCTGCGATCCGAGTGGAAGCAGTAATGAAGGTCTCCATGAAAGATCGGAAGTCATGCTTCCTGGTATTGGCCACCTTGACAGATGCCAGCTTGTCCCCTCGCGCGTCCTTGCAGTGAACACGGACCAGAGACAGAGCAACGTCGGCACCACACCTGGTAGAAGACTTCTTCCATTCTTGCACTCGACTTGGAACTTTGTTCAGTTGAGTCATCAGAGACTCGAGGTCGTTCTGAAGTGTTTCTCCTGGCCAGAGTGCTGTGTCGATGCGCGATGTTGCAACCTTCAGTCTCGCAAGATAGTCGACCACAACAGCAACGCGAGACTTGAGACGGAGCACATTCATGGCAGCTTCATCCTTCACAGGAGAGTTGATGGGATCCAAGCCAGTCTCCACTCGACTAGTCTCCTCTTCAAAGTTTTGGCAGAATTATGTGGATACGATCCAAAGATGAGCTAACAGTCCTACAATAAGTCAATGATTGCAAGTCAGTCGGATATAAGGGGTTACCTTCGAGCATGAGGAATAACTTCTTGGCGAGCCCTCCCAGATAAGCCTCTAAGTCGTTCTTCTTTCCCACCAGTTCGCTAGCCTTGTCACTCAGGGCTATCTTGTAATTCTTCAATCAGCTAACCTCCTTGTTGGCCGCGTCAAGAGCTGCTTTCAGATTGGTATTCTCCTCTTCAAGTTTGCTGATTGAAGCCAGCTTTTCTTCTACGAGTTTTGTCTTGTCCGAAGCCGCTTTTTGCGCCTCGGCGAGGTCAAGGTCCTTCTTCTTCAGAACATCCTTCAGTTTATCTACAGAATGACAGTGAGATCAGACTCAGGAATGGACAAAAAATAAAGGCAGTCGTCAAGGTTCTCACCAAACATACCTTTTGCCTCCTCCTTCGCCTTCGTGAAGTTCTCCTGGACAAGCTTCAGATCAAGTTCGAGCTGGATATGCTTGTTCTCCAACTTAGTATAACGAGCCACAAGCTCGCAAGATTTCTGCGAAAGATCAGTCGACAAACATCAAAGATAGTTCACTTCCGAGTGACTAAGAGAAAAATCGTAGCATTTCTAAGACTACAGCCGAATCAAAATATTCAACCGTAGTCTCGGGGACTGCACCGAGTGGGTACACTCAGCGTGCCCCCACTGGTTCTACCGGCTCGGATGGATCAGTCGACCGAAAGAGACAAAAAGGTTATGATAATAAATCATAGCTAACTGCCAACAGTTAGACGCAGTTTCAAAAAAAAGAGTGAAGTACTCTTCAGACCATAGCCGACTACCAGTAGTCGACCACGGTCTCGGGGACTACACCCAGTGGGTGCACTCAGCGTGCCCCCACTGGTTCCATGTTTCCATTCGACCAGATCGAGTGAAGAAAGTAAAAGAGGAAAAAGTTCAAGACATAAAGACTATAGTCGACTGCCATCAGTCCACCGTAGTCTCGGGGACTACACCCAGTGGGTGCACTCAGCGTGCCCCCACTAATCCAGACATTTCAATCGACACACCCAGTGGGTGTATGACAAATACTAAGATTTTTAGAAAGAAAAATTGTCAGGTATCATATCCTAACAAAACAGGCAGTGGTCAACTAACCTGGACAATGCTCTGAAGAGCTGAACTTGCATCATAAGCTGCTTGGCTGGCATCTTGGATCGCCTTCACCTGCTCCATCATGACCCCCGCCTGACATATGGCTTCCTTGGCAGCACCTGCTTGGTCCTCTGGGACATGGTGTGTGGAGAAGAGGGAAGGTGGATCAACACTCGATGACGGAGGGCGGGCACTCATCAATGGCACTGCAAATACACGGTAGCCCGAGCAACATTGCCTCCCTCCGGAACCAATGTCTCAGGTGCTGACACAACCTGAGCAGTCTTGCCAGCAGACGCTTTCCTGTTCCTCCTTTGCCTCAGTGGCTCCTCATCGTCATCCTCAGGGAGATCGATGATAATGCTAGGTGGAGCTACAGAAAAGGTTCAAAGTTAAAAATGAAGATCCGATCGACCGAAAGCGAAACTGCACAGATCATTCCAGGATTGGAAGTAGCAGCATCCTCCATTTCTTGATCTTCATGCCTGGCTGAGGTCTCAGAAGTGGCAGCACTGCGATTTCAGAAATCAGTCAGTCAGTGATCGGGTCGACCAAGAATATATCCATGTTAAAAGAGAAAACATGAGTTATGCCATTACCCAGAAACAGTCGGAATCTCCATCCTCATCTTTGGTAGGGCCTTCGCCGGTTTTGACGGTGCCGCTCGGGGTTGCTTCGACGCTTTCTCAGTCGGCGCCGGAGAAGTCGTCCGAGGGTGTTGGGTCGACTGCCCAGCAGGCACGGCTCCCTTGCCATGCTCGACCGCAGGATCATGGGCGAGCTTGGACCGTCTTTCAGTACGAGGAGGCTCGACTACCTCCTCCTCTTCCTCATCAGAGCCATCATCTTCTTCACCCTCGTCGTCGTCCGACTCCCACTCCTCCTGGCTTTCACCTCCACTTCCTTCTTCTTCTTCGGTCCGTTCTTGCGCCCCATTGGGCATCGAGTACATCTCAGTAGTGATCTGGAATACAACAAACAAGACAAAAGTCAGTCGACCGAATTGCAGCAAAGTGGAATGAAGAAAACAGAGTCATAGTCAGAGAAATGTGGTCAGACCTTGTCTGGTTCGTATGACTGGTCGAGTGGCGGGATCCTCCGGGCTCCACGAGGATTATCTTTGTTCCCTGTGATGGCAGTCATCCACCTCTCCAGAGTGGCATCGTCGACCTCCTCCGGGTGGACCCGAGTGGTGTCTTTAGTACCAGGGTACAACCACATCGGATCGCCCCGATATTGAAGTGGCTGAATACGCCGCCGAAGGAAAACCTCTAGAAGATCCATGCCCATCACTCTGTCACGAATGAGCTGGACTACGCGCTCCACCAACATCCTAACCTGAGCCTTCTCCTCCGGAAGCACCTTCAGAGAAGATGGCTTGTTCACTCGGTCCATGGAGACCGGGGGGAGACCAGTCGAATGCCCTCGCGTCGACTGGTCTTGGCAATAGAACCTGGTCGACTGCCACCCTCGAACTGACTCGGGAAGGGTCATGGCTGGAAAGGCACTCTTACTCCTCATCTGAACCCCAAGATCCCCACACATCTGGATTACTTGGGTTTTCTCGTTATTCGGGCTAGCCTTTTTCACCGTCTGAGAGCGATAGGTGAAAATGTGTTTGAAAAGGCCCCAGTGCGGCCGACAACCCAAGAAGTTTTCGCACAAAGACACGAAAGCGCCGAGATAGGCAATGGAGTTGGGTGTGAAGTGATGGAGTTGTGCCCCAAAAAAGTTCAGAAACCTCCGAAAGAAAAGATTCGGCGGCAGAGAAAAACCGCAATCTACATGGGTGGCTAAGAGGACACACTCACCCTCCTGAGGCTGTGGCTGCCACTCCTTCCCCGGAAGCCTTGCTGACCCATGGGGGATCAGTCCTTCGTTGGCTAGGTCGTCGAGGTCCTTCTGGGTGATGGTCGAGCGGATCCAGTCTCCCTGGATCTAGCCTTGCGGCAAGCCGGACCGCGACGAGGATCCGCCCCGACTAGTCGCTCTCCCCTTCGCCTTCGCCGTCGCCTTCTTCGCCCGCTCCAAAGCCGCCGTATTTTCCTTCACCATCATCACCGGCGAGGCGCGCAAGGAGAAGTAGGGCGGAGGTGGAAGCGAGCGCAGCGGGCGAGTTCGAGGAAGAGGGAGAGGGGAATGAGGGCGCACTGTTCGAAAAACCCCCGTCTGGCGCCTTATATGAAGTCTCTTCCGAGTGGCTGACTGGTAGGCCCGGACGATCCTATCAAATACCGCAATAGGCGCACGCGCGATACGTGGCGAAAATATGGCCCGGAGATCGAGGCGTCTTTGCCTTATCCCATCCGAGTGACGCGACCTCCTCCGCTTCGCGCGCTTCCCGAAATTCGGATCCCGTCAAATCCGCGAATAGCAAAGCAACTTGTCAGACAGCAGATTTCCTCCGATCCATCGCCCAAAAATCTCCAAGTTCATAAAAGTTCACTCGGCAGATGCAAAGAATGGATCAAGGCGACTGAAAGAGAAGTTGACGCCATCACTAAACAGTCATTGGTCCAGAGTAAGACACTCTCGCAGCATGAAAAGCAGGTCGGAAGAATTCTCAACCCCTTCCTCACTCAAACCTCGATCCATCCGGGGGCTAATGATGAAGCCATATACCTAGGGTAGGGTCATGAACCTGTCCAAGGTACCCTCCCCAAGGACACCTCTAGAAGAAACTGTCTTTCAGTCAACCTAGAAGGATTCCACTCGACGGACTCGAAGACACTCGACCATGAAGACTCACTCGACCACCAGGAGATCCAGGGTCACTCTGCATCCAAATGGTCTGTTATTAAGTAGTCTTTATGGCCATGATATCACTTTATGTAAGACATTACCAGTAATGCCAGGCCTTTATGTACATTGAACCCTACGCTACGTGGGCTGGCTGGGGTCCTGGCGCACTCTATATAAGCCACCCCCTCCACAGGCAGAAGGGTTCGCACCCCTGTAACTCACACGCATATAATCTAGTCGACCGCCTCCGGGCACCAAGACGTAGGGCTGTTAGTTCCTCCGAGAAGGGCCTGAACTCGTAAAACCCTTGCGTGTACAACTACTCCATAGCTAGGATCTTGCCTCTCCTTTAGTACCCCCCTACACTACTGTCAGACTTAGAACCACGACACCCGGCTCTTGCGGACGCCCGCCTTAGATCTTGAACCCGCTGAGGTAGCACAACAAGCTGCTTTAGCACATCTTGCAGAAGATGGGGAACATCATTTGATAAAGCCACAACGGCCAAAGCACGTTGTGACCCGGTGTAGAGCTATTCTACAAGAGTATAAACCGCCTTCAGCGTGATCACCATGTTCTGCTTAAGGTTTGTGCTCCTGGGGCCTGCATTATTAAACATAAGGTGAGCAGGAGGTGATAGTTGAAATAATCATTGAAAGAAGATTTGCAAAGTTTAAAGTTTACATGAGTAACTTACCAAAGATTGCTGAGATCATTTGAGATATCTGGTGCTTTAAGCCGGATAGCTCCGCTGTTGCTTCTGCATGCAATGCCTCTGCTGTCTCGGCCCGGGTCACCAGTGAAGCCTTTTCATCAGCCCAGTTTTTCTTATCCGCCTCAAAATTCGTCTTCAACTTCTCTTGGTCAGAGACGCTGAATTCAAATTTGGAGTTGGCCTTTTGAATTTCAAGTTCTTGAGCTGTTAGACGGCTCTTCAGATCAGCAATCTCCGACTCAAATTTACTTATGGTGGCCTGCATTGATGTCGGGTTATAGTCAGAATCATGGTAAGATAACATTAAGTCCCAAGCACTTTGCAAGCAAAGATACTTGACACTTGGGGGCTAATGTATGCTGAAGAATTCTAAACTAACAATTCCGGTTTATGTTTTGACATATGGTAAGATGACATTAAGTCCCAAGCACTTTGCAAGCAAAGATACTTGACACTTGGGGGCTAATGTATATCGCAAGTTCAAGGTATCATGTTACAACCGGATTAAATATCTTCTTTCTGAACCGGATAGAGCAGGGCTAAGCAGTTTTCTAAGTCTACAACATATTTATTCATAAGCAATAGACTTGGGGGCTGATACAGTAAGTAAGATTCAGGAAAGTAGCATAAGTTATACCTCAGATTTGTTTTGTATTTGTTTCACCATGTCAATTTCCAGGTCACGATTGCTATGTACTTGACTGAGATAGCCATAGACTATATCTCCAATACTTAAATGAGTATAGTCAACAATGTCTAGCTTGGCCTTTCGGTGTTCTAGAACTTCCTCCTTAGCAGAGCACTTGGCAAGGACAGTGGGCCGCCCTGGCTCAACAAACTGAGTCTTCAGAATTTCAACTTCCGGATCAATTTTCTTGGCCGGGCTAGGAGCTTCCGGGTTATCAAAGCTGTTGAGAGTATCTTCGGCGGGTGGATCTGAGGATGGTGCTGGAATGTCATAGGCTAGTTCAGGCGGCGGCTGATGGGTAGAACTGTCAGGAGCAGCCGTACCAAGCTCCGGTTCAGTCACGACCGGGTTTTGGGATGGCTTACTCTTTTTTGCCCTCTTACTAGGCTTCACTTGCATGCTGTGGACAAAGGCAGAAGGATGAATACAAAGCATGGCTAAGGTAAAGCATAAGGTAAACAAAATTACATTACCCGGGGGCAGTTTTGAAAGCCGGCATGTTAGATTGCATAGACTCGCCGGAGGAAGGAGAGGTGTCCTGATAATTGGAGTCAGGTGAATTGAGAGGTTGGCGAATTAAACCCGCCAAAGGTAAAACAAAACGTAAATCGGAGATAACCTCAGTCCGACACTTCCTGGTTACGTTAGGTAAGCCGGAGGAGAGCTCTACATACTTGCTGGTCCGGGTCTGCCTCTGGCTTTCAAGCTGTTGTTGCTTCAAAAGAAATTCAGGATCTTGATAAGCTAGAGGATGTTAAAATCTTACTTTCCGGGTCACCCTTCGGATTTTTTGCTTTGGCAAAGGCTCTGAGTCAGAGGAGATTATAGTTACCTCTTCATCAACCACTTAGCTGTTCCCCGTATCCTCCTGAAAGGATAAAATGTCCATAAAATAATGACAAAAGAGTCATGGGAGTTAAAATCTACCTCTTCTTCATCATCATCAGTGTCATCGAGCTTAAACATATCTGAAGCGCTTGGCTTCCTCTTCTTTGAAGTTCCAGTCTTGGCGGTTTTCCTTTCGGCTCTTTTTGCCGCCCTGGCTTGTTTGGCCACTTCATGGTTATACTTGACCTTCCAGAAGTTGTCATCGGCCTGTGAAAAATGATAAGGGGTTATGAAATAAAGCAAGGTATATTACATTAAAGAATATTCATTGAGGTTGATAACTCACTGCGGGAGCCGGGTTCTTCTTGCAGAAGGGAAGTAAGCCAAAGGCATTACTAGTCACTGTGCCTTCTTTCAACAATGTTTGGATCGTGGCCTCCACCACATCATCTGGTAAGTCATCGGGACTGTGACGTAGTGGGTCATCCTTCTCGCCTGAGTAAGTGCAAATTAAGCCGGGGCGGCGGCTTAACGAAAGCACTCGCCAAGTGACCCAGACTCGACCAGGTTGATGTCGTCTAAGCCGTTTCCCAAAAGAGCTTTGATTTTTCTAATGGTGGGAGTGAGTGGCAGACGTTCAACAACAGAAAGTTTATCCGCCAGCGGGTGATTGGATTCAAGGCGCAGAGCGCGGAAGCCGAGCAGAGGGTTCTCATTAGCCGGAGAAGTGTCCTGGCAATAGAACCACGTCTGATTCCAATCTTTCAGATGACTCGGCAGTTAAGTATAAGGAAAAAGGCAGTCTCTCCGCCGCTGAATTGAGATGCCACCAATTTCTAGGCTGGGCCCGTTGGCACGTTCATTCTGCCGGTTTAAGTAGAATTGCTCTCTGAACAAAAGCAGATTGGGCTCTTCCCCCAGATACACCTCGTAGAAGACTTGGAAGTTAAAATGTTTGACACGGAATTGGGCCAAATGTCTTGAGGTCTGAGGTCAAAGAAATGCAAAACATTCCTGAAGAATTTTGAACCGGGTGGAGCAAATCCCTGGCTCATATGATCCGTAAAAACTATCACCTCCCCTGCTTTGGGTTGAGGTTTCTCCTCGGACGGGTCAGGGGCACGATAAGACATCACTACAAGAAATATGTCAACTAGTGACCTTCTGTCAGTGACCCTGGAAGAATTGGTCATAGATCTATTACCGTTTTAGACCAATTGGTCAAACGCTGTTCAGGGGGCTCCAAACCCTAAACCATTGCGACCATTTTGGTCAGAAAGGTCGTAATTTCCTTACACGAAATGGTCACAAAGCAAACAGTGCTAGTCCGCTGCCTTATTTCTAGTTGTTAATGACCAATATAGATGGTCATAGCCTTGTAGATTGTGGTGGGTTGTGATGACTAGGCGCCATCTCATCAGTTTTGCCTGTGTCATGTCCATGTGGCAGTTTTTGCCCTAGGTTGTGAAGCAACCTATATTTCTGTTATTCCAAAAATTCCCAAAAAATTCTCATAAATGTTTTGGATCATATCTTCATCAAATGTGTCAAAAACATTCCTTGCCTTGTTCAAAAATAATTTGAAAATATTCATTTTCCTATTCTGTTCAGAGCAGCACTTTGTGAAGGAAGTACCACTTTGGCATGTCCAAATGGTATCCATTTTATATAGTGCTTTCCTATGCTCAAATAACCATCTTCCACCAAATGCTAGCTCAATCCATTCATTATTTTGAGCCCAGCTTCAACATTTGTATTTATGTCCAGTGTGGTACTTTGTAAAGCAAGTACCACCTAGGCTCCTCCTTTTGAGGTGAAAATTTGTGAAGACGGTCTTCTTAGTAACTGATCATCCTCAGCCAAAACTCACGCCCATTAGCCATGTGCATTTCCCGTACCGCAAATCAAACACTTGGCTGCTTATTCATGTTTGAGCATCGATCGGTCTCCTTGTGAGAATCTTATGTTGTGATTTTCTTCCTAGCACCTAACTGGGGAGTGCCCAACCCACTAGACATGCCTAGGCCGCCCAGAAAATTAGAATACAATATATATAATGCAAATATAAAATTGGAATGAGTTAACAACAATACGTAAAGTGGTGATTTGCTTTATATACTAATGGATCTCATGAGTTTTCTGTTGATTTTTGTGTTGTAAAGTTTTTCATATTTTGAGTGAAGTTTTGATGGGATAAGGAATAAGGAGTGGCAAGAGCCTAACCTTGGGGATGCCCAATGCACCCCAAGGTAATATTCAAGGACAACCAAGCGTCTAAGCTTAGGGATACCCCGGATGGCATCCCCTCTTTTGTGTACAATTCATCGGTAAATTACTTGAGGCTATATTTTTATTCACTACATGATATGTGTTTTTATTGGAGTGTCGTGTATTATATGAGTCTTTGCTTTATTTTCTTTTTAGTTTGCCAGAATCATCCTTGCTGGACACACCTTTTTGAGAGGGGCACACATTAGCCGTGAATTTATTAGAATGCTCTTTGAGCTTCACTTATATTTTTTGATCTAGGCAGTTGCTCTAGTGCTTCACTTATATCTTTTAGAGCATAGTTGTGGTTATATTCTAAAGAAATTGATGAACTCTCATGCTTCACTTATATTATTTTGAGAGTCTTATAAATAGTATGGCAATTTGCTTGGGTTATGAATTTAGTCCTAGTATGATGGGTATTCAAGAGGGATATAATAAAAACTTTATGAAGATCATTGAATATATGAGAAGGTTGATTCCTTGCATTTGTTTTGAGATATAAAGATGGTGATATTAGTATCATTCTAGTAGTAAATTGTGGAATATTAAGAATATTGGTGTTGAGGTTTGTGATTCCTGAAGCATGCTCGTATGGTCTCTCGTTATGATATGAAATTGGAGCATGATTTATTATTGAATGTCTTCCTTATGAGTGGCGGTCAGGGACGAGCGATGGTCTTTTCCTACCAGTCTATCCCCTAGGGGTATGCATAGTAGTACTTTGCTTCGAGTGCTAATAAACTTTTGCAATATGTATGTGAGTTTTTTATGACTAATGTTGAGTTCATGGATTATACACACTCTCACCCTTCCACTTTTGCTAGCCACTCTAGTACCTTGCAACTTTCGCTGGTGCATTAAACCCTCCTTATACCTTTCCACAAAATAGCCACCATACCTACCTATTATGGCATTTCCATAGCCATTTATTTTGAGTTGTCACATTGAGTTGTAATTCTTGAGTTGTAAGTAAATAAAAGTGTGATGATCATCAATATTAGAGCATTGTCCCATGTGAAGAGTAAAAAAAGAGGCCAAATCAGCCCAAGTGTAAGTGCATCTAGTGCCACCCCAAGTTTGGTTTTGGAGTATTGACGACAAATGTGGTTGAGGGACTAATGTATTTGTGAGAATTGCAGGATAACACAGGTAGTAGTCCCTTCTTGATTCGGTTTACCTACCGGAGATGACCCCTAAAAATGTATGAAGGCATTGAAGATAATGGTGGTACGTGAAGACATTCACACTGAAGACTATGACAGAAGAAAACATTGAGTGAAGACTATGGAGCGCGAAGACTTGGTAGTTTCGTTGTTTCTCTTCTTCTTTGTTGAGTCATAGGAACCACCGTACTGTTAAGTGGGGTCCAAGTGAACAAAGTCAGAGTGACTGAAGTGATGCTCAACCAAATCTTATGTCTTCGAGCGAAGACAATGAGAGCAAATCTTATCCAGAGTCGGATAAGTCAGCTTTACTTGTAGCCCAAGTCAAGCTGTCGCGTGTGTTTGAAATCTGACCGTTGTGACATGTGTCACTTACTTACTGACCTAGGGTCATTTCGGACAAATCAGGTCGGGTTGCCCAGTGGCTATAAATAGCCCACCCCCTACACCATAAATTTGTGGCTGCTTAGAGTTAGATACGGCTTTTGTCGTTTGAGAGCAACCCACCTCCGAAGCCTTTGAGAGAGAGAATCCTTGCAAGGACAAAGCCCAAAACACCCAGAGCCCAGAGAGTGTTTGGCATCACTGAAGTCTTTCTGTCCGCGTGATCTGAAGACTTGTTACACTTGAGGACTATGAATCCTCCAGCCGGTTAGGCCTCGCGTTCTGAGCATCCAAGAGTCATTGTGGATTGCCGGTGAACGAAGTCTGTGAAGGTTTGGAAGTCTACCTTGAAGACTTACAAGAGTGATTGGGCGAGGACTGTGTGTCCTTAGCTCAAGGGGAATAAGGTGAAGACCTGGTCTTCTGAGTTCAATCTCAGCCTCCCTAACCAGACGTATAGTTGTCACAGCAACTGGAACTGGTCGAACAAATCCTTGTCTTCCCAACACACTGGTTCTATCTCTTACTCTCCTTACTTACAGTTTGTCTCTGTGAAGTCATTGCCTGATTACTCTGCCTATTTGACTTCACTGTGTGACTACTTGTTCTGATTGGCTTCATACTACCTTCCACCCTGATCCTTACTACCTAGCTGCTAATAGTCTTCATGCTTTCACATCATTGAATACTTGACTATGGTTTGTCTAGTGTAGTCAACCTTCTGCTGCATATGAATAGTGTTGTTTGTCCTGTTTGTCTTCTAAACTCCCATGTTTTGAAGTCTTTCATAAAAGTCGCCTATTCACCCCCCCTCTAGTCGATAACTAGCACTTTCAATTGGTATCAGAGCAAGGTACTCCCTTGTTTTGTGTGATTCGGTTTAACCACCTGGAGTTTTAGCTATGTCGACTGCAGGGATAATCAAGGTCTCCGCTGCGTGTCCCATCTTTGATGGCACTGAATATCGCTACTGGAAGAACAGGATGCGCATGCATCTTGAAGCCATTGATGTCGATCTGTGGTATGTCGTCAAGAATGTCGTTCCCAAGACTGGTAAAGGTGTCACCCCCACTGATGTGAAGAAGTTCATTCAACTGTACTCTACTCCCAAGAACATCATCTGTGGTCATCTGACCAAAGGGCAGTATGACCGTGTGAGCTCTCTGGAAACATCGAAGCTAGTCTGCGACTGGCTCTCCAAGTTCAATGAAGGCATCTCAACACAGCGTGATCAACGAATCAGTACTCTTCGCAACCTCTTCAACCGTTTCAAAAGGCACGACAACGAGAACGTCCAGCTCACGTTTGATTGCCTCACTGATATCACCAATGAGCTCAGTGCACTCGGTGCAACTGATATTATGAAGCATGAAATTGTGAAGACACTGCTAAGATCTCTCGACAGCTCATTTGACACCTTAGCCGTGATGATACAAGAACGCCCTGATTTCAAGACACTCGATCCGTCTAACATACTCGAGAGGCTCAACACTCATGAGTACCAGCTATCTAAGAAACGAGATATCTATGGCCCCAACTACGTCCGAACTCGTGCCTTGAAGGCAAAGGCTGCGGTTTCCTCATCTGGAGAAGAATCTGACTGCAATTCTGATGATCCTGAAGACATTGGAAAGGAGCTTGCTATGCTGGTGTAGAAGTTCCGGAGATTCACCAGGAAGAAAAACTTCAGAAAATCTTCACGATCTAGCTCTAGGGATGATGAAGCTTCCACCCATGACAACAAGAAAAGAACCTGTCACAAGTGCAAGAAACCTGGCCACTACATCTCTGAATGTCCAAAGTGGGACAATGAGAAGAAGAAAAAGAAGAACAAAGAATATGATTCTGATGACAATAAGAAGAAGAAGGAATCCTCAAAGTCTTCTTCCAAATCCTTCTCTAAGTCTTCATCACACAAGAAGAGCTCATCAGTCAAGGCACGTGATTTTGTTGGCAAGGAAATGGATTCAGAGGAGGAGTCTTCTTCTGAGCAGGAAGTGGTGGAGTCTGACTCTAGTATTGCAAGTCTGGCTCTAGCTACAGCCTATGTTGCCAAGTCCATCTTCAACACTGAACACAATGACTCCGTCACCAACACTAATGACGAGAACGACTTGGCTCCCACCTACTGCTTCATGGCACGTGGTGCCAAGGTAAACTCTCGCGATGCTTACTTTCAAACATCAAGTGAAGATGACTCTGATGGTGAATCCAAACCAAGCTACAAAAAACTTCCTAAAATTGCAATTGAACAACAGAAAGCTATGGAACGTATTCAAAAGATATTAGACAAAAGCGATGACCTATTGGACCCTGAAATGACTAAGACTCAGTGCTTAATTGAAGACATAAAAAATCTTCATGTTAAGTACCAGGAACTTGGAGGTCGTCATGAAACCCTCTCAACATCTCATGAAAAGCTTTCCTACGATTATCTTCAAAGGAAGCAGGAACTTGAGAAATTGAGATCGGATCATGAAGATCTTCAAAAGGAGAACGAGTCACTTCGTGCTCAACAGATCAGTCCCGCTCAGGAAGGATTTGAACCACCATGTTTAAAATGCATTGAGCGTGATAACGCTGTTTCTGTTGCTGGATGTTCTACTGCTCCTGTTGCAATATCTTCAACTGCTGGTGTGGTAACTAACCCCTCCATTGAGGATACCACTACTATTGCTGATGAGAATGCTAGGTCGAAGACACTGATTGAGACAGGGATGTACAAAAGCCTCAAAGGGCATCATACATTATGTGATGTCCTCAAAAAGCAGATTCTGAACCGAAACCCTAGAAAAGAGAGTATTGGGTTCAAGAGGAAAATGAATGTTGATGGGTCATACTGGAAGCCTGAGCAGTACACCAAAACCACATGGGTTGTTGCAAAGGAACCTTCAGCAGATCCATCCATTTTATCTGGTTTCACTTGCGCTAACCCTATTATCATTGATGAATCCTTTGATGCAAACTATAAACTGTTTAAGGATCAGAATGCTGAAGTGTTTGCCAGGTATATTGGTACTAGCTACAGGAATGGACCACCTATGAAGAAGATCTGGGTACCTAAACATTGTATTGAGAATCTTCCTGTGAATGTCATTCTGACACCACCAAGGAAGAAGACAAACCCCAGAACTATGGCTTCATATGACCCAAAGGCTTCATACAGATACATGACTCACCTGAGTCACCCTAACGCCAATGTTTTGCAGGGAAACCATACTCAGACTTATGAATATGAGCGTGTGTCTTCAAACCGCTATGTTCATAGAGCTAAGAACATTTCTTCTTATTCATATGAGTATTGTTCTTCTCCTGCAAGGCTATTTGCTAGGGCTCCAAAGCGGAAATTCACAGATGCTGCACTTAGACTCATTGCTTCTAAGCCACCCCTGAAGATGTGGGTGGTTAAGAAGAATTAACTTTCTTTTGCAGAGAAAGGTCTCCAGCCGGAAATCAAAGGCGCCTGATGCTATTGCTGGAGACCTAAAACACATTATGGGACGCAAGATAAAATGCCCAAAATGATCTTACTATGTATTACATATCTAAATCGCTTGCCAGTCATACTATCAATCCTAACATTGACCTAAGCTTTGATAATCCTCTTGTGCGTCAAATGTTTATGCTTCACAACACTCTTGGTGAAGCCTATCCCCCAAACTACACTTGTCGGTGTACTAGAGTAGGGGTACCCTAGTATCCCGAACTTGTGCACGGGCAGTTGCAGCACCCCGCGGCAAGGCTTGCCGGGCAACCGCCAAGGTCCTCCGTGGTTCCTGTGGAGCCATTCAAGAACAAGGTATTCACGCCAAGGAGACAAGGCCCCAGCAAGAGGAGCTTGCCGGGAAGGCCAACCAAGGCATAAGAGCAAAGTACTCACGTCAAAGAGACAAGGCCCCGGCAAGAGGACCTTGCCGGGAAGGAAAACCAAGGCATCTCAAGGAACTTGCCGCGACGCGCCACACGTGTCGGCAAGGCCCGGTGAGCGACAAGCTTCCGGATGCGACAAGACAACGACCGCGGCAAGGCACTTGCCGCGGCACGCTACCACCCTGTACCTATGCTCCAGCGCATCTATCAACGTGTCGCCCTGGGGCCTTTCCAGGCCCGCGTGGCGAGAGGCTGTGCAGCCAGCGGTACGCGGTGGCAAGCGGCGCTGACAAGATTGCCATTGTGGCGAGTGGTGGCGCCACTGACGGTCGCTTTCTGTAGTGTTTGGGCGACATAGACGAGCATTTATTGCCTTTGTCCCTTGCCGTCAAGGTTAGGTAGGAGACACTGTACAGCTAGCTGTACCAACGACAATCTCCTTTTCCATTTTTACCCTTGTCTACGTTGCCACCTGTTGGTGACCCCTTTAGCATATAAAAGGAGGCCCGTGCACAACGGAGGGAGGGGTTCGGGAGGTTCGAAGCCAGAAAACACTCACGCTCGATCTCGTTAGCAGCTAGAGTGCACTGTAGCACTCAACGCTCTCGAGCAAGAACTCAATACAATCAGACAAGCAGCAGTAGGAGTATTATCTCTCCGGAGAGCTCCGAAGCTGGGTAAACCGCTCGTGTGCTTCGCCTCTATCTTCTCTTCATGCGATCTCCGCCCCCCGCCGAACCGAAAGGGGCTCGGTCCGCCGGTCCCATAGGTGTTCGAGGATCAGTTTCCCCGACATCTTTGGCGCGCCAGGTAGGGGGGGCGGGGAGGTT